>NW_006784707.1:1076697-1084640 GCF_000442215.2 Lipotes vexillifer | reverse complement strand
ACAGTGAGAGGCCCACGTACAGAAAAAAAAAAAAAATATATATATATATATACCACCCAAAACATGCCTCTTTGGCATAAGGTTTATCTTGAACTGTTGTGTTTTTTTAAACTGCAGACACAGGGAAAGCTCTGAAAACTGGTAAAAGTTACCCTTTTGTAAGAGGCATTTACATTTACAAGGGAAATCTCTATTTGTAAGGGAAGAGGAGGATAACTAAATCTCTAGAAATTCTTATCAGTGGAGAAGGCTAGGACTTAAATCTGCATAACAACCATGCCCTCATTTACTGTGCCTTGCCTGATAACCTCCCATAACTGGCATCCCCCACCCTCCAACGTCTTTCTTTCTCTTTTCTTTAGCTGAAGATGGTATTTTAGGAGGTAACGGGCCATTTGGGGGACTTACTCTTTTTCTGAGTATGAAAGGAGGTATAGAGGAGGTATACACATCATTAAACTTCTGTTTGTTTTTCTCCTGTTAATCTGTCTTTTTTTTTTTGTCGGTGGGGAGTATAGTTAAGAACCTAGAAGGGTAGAGGGAAAATTATTTTTCTCCCCTAAAGTGGAAAAAGCCAGTTTTGCCTCCAGTAAAAAATTTATTTCAATATTCCTGATGTATGAATATGTCTATTTTGGGATTCCCCTTTGAACCAGTTGTAACATTTTCCTACTTTACTCATTAATACTAAGTTAAATAAAATATTTAACACATATTTATGTTATATCTTCACTAGATATATGATTTTATCTTTTCACCTTGTTTTGAAAATCGTCTTTAAACCCATTTTATAACATATATAGCTTAGGTCTTCTAGTGATTACAAATGCAGCTTAAAATAATTTGGTTCTTTTACTATTTCTTAATTTTTTTTTTCTTTAGATAATTTTGAAACTTCTCTACTAAAATTTGAGACTTATTTTCTCTTTAGTTATTACTCAGAATTAGCCAAACCCAAGGGTAAGGGCACAATCTTCCCATCTGCCAAGTCTGTCTGTTGCCCTTCCAGGGCCCAAGAGTGGGCTTGTCTAATACTCGAAAATGAATTGTCTGAGGAGACACACATGCTGACAAAGCAAGAGATTTTATTGGGAAGGGGCACCCGGGTGGAGAGCAGCAGGGTAAGGGAACCGAGGAGAACTGCTCTGCCACATGGCTTGCAGTCTCGGATTTTATGGTAATGGGGTTAGATTCTGGGTTGTCTCTGGACAATTCTGATTCAGGGTCTTTCCTGGTGGTGCATGCATCGCTCAGCCAAGATGGATTCCAGTGAGGAGGATTCTGGCAGGTTGGTAAGACATATGGACTAGAGTCTCTGCTCTCCTTTTGACCTTTCCCGAATTCTTCTGCCTGGTGGTAGCTTGTTAGTTCCACATTCCTTACCAGGACCTCCTGTTGTAAGATAACTCATGCAAGTGGTTACTATCTTGCCTGGCCAGGGTGGGCGGTTTTGGTCAGCAGTTCCCCTAACATATCCAAGGCTTTAGACACCCTCACTTCAGAGCAAGCCCAGGACCACCCTCACTTTGTTACCAAATGCAAGTTCATGCGCCTGATGCACAGTGAGGCCAAACAAATGGAAATGTCAGAGTTTGGAGCAGAGAAAGGTTATTGCAGGACCAAGCAAGGAGAACAGGTGGCTCATGCTCAAAAACACTAAACTCTTCAATGGTTTTCAGGGAGAAATTTTTATAGGTGAAATTTGGGGTGAGAACTGCAAGTCAACTGTGTGACTTTCTTCTGATTGGTTGGTGGTGAGTTAAGAGACTGGTGCTCTAGGATCTTTTGCTAAGCCTGAAATTGCCATTCTCCACCTGCTCAGTTTCAACTTCAGACCAGCTTGTTACAAATTTGGGGGTCCCCATGATCACCTTCTGGTTTGATAACTCACTAGCATGATTCACAGAACTTAGAAAAGCTCTATACTTAAGAATAAAGTTTTAATCATAGCAAAAAATACAAATTAAAATCAGCCAAGGGAAGAGCTACGCATAAGGCAGCGATCTGAGAGGTGTCCAAATGCAGAGCTTTCCAGAATGCCATGACTCCATAACTCCCATGAAGTCATGGATGACAACACTCCCTCCCAGCCACAATGCTGACAATATACACAGACTATCACCAGCCAGGGACGTTCTCCCAATCTTTGAGTCCAGAGTTTCTATTGAGGCTTCATTACATAGGCATAATTGATTTATTCATTGCCCATCTTGTTGAACTAAATCTTCACCCCCTTTCTCCTCCCTGGAGGTCATGCTTTATCACAGTGCCCAAGGGGCCCACCCTAAATCATGTTGTTAGGAAAAACCATCAAGTGTAGCTCCAGGAGGCCACCACGAATAACAAAAATGCTCCCATCACTCAGTGAATTATTAGAGTAGAAGTTAGTTGGGAACAAAGGCCATACCTCTCTTTGAGAAAAGCCATATCCCTTATTACATATTTATACTGTTTATAACTTTAAGTAATAAACATATCTGTTTTTCTCATCTCTAGACCTCTGAAATCCCAGAAGGTGAGATGAGAAAGAACACAAGTGCCCTTATAATCCCTTCCTCCTCTTTCACCCCCCACCCCCACACACACTTCAACTTCTTTCAGCTATATCTTAGACTTTACTTAGTCAAAGTCTTTAAAATCTATTTTATTATATAAGCACAGTGTAATTATTTTTTTCTGATCCAAACCAAGTTATTAGTATTACAACTGCATGTAAACATTCTCTACTGTAGAGCCTCATCAAATACTCCTATGTTAATCTAAGGTCATGACTCCTGGCTACTCAGAGAAAAATGGTTCTAGCACCAAAGTAAATTAGATTTTCTCATTTTCTACTACTTACTCAAAATTACACTTCATTTTAATTTGCATCACATTTGCAACACTATTTTCTTTTTCATATTTTTTTCTCTGGAATTTCTAATTGTTATTCTTTTTCTCTTTTTGGCAAAGATTACTATGACTTCAACACATCATCAAAATTATTCTGCCTCTCAATCCCATTTTTTATTATATATCATCCACTTAATTTTTAAAGATGCTTTTTCCAGGGAGAGCCCATCTAATCTTCACGTATCTTTGTTGTTTTGAAATTTTATGAGGATGTTGAGATTTCAAAACAACAATAAGATGTGGGAATTTTTTCATTCATTCTTCTGAGAGGAGATAGGGAAGGGTAAGGTGTTATTTGTAGTTAGTCATTTCTCAGTATGCAAAAAGAGTGGGAATTCCTCAACTATAACGTATCTAGAGTACCAGTCTTAGATAGGTTCAACACTGTCACCTCTGTTGACTGAAATAAAAACACACAACATGAGAGCTGTGAGTTTCAGTTTTACTTGGGAACTTACTGAAGACTACAGCTTGGGGGACAGCCTCTCATATAGCTCTGAGGAACTGCTCCAAAGAGGTAGAGGGAGAAATCAGCATACATGTGATTTTGGAGAAGGAGTATGTGCAATCAAGCACACATCTCTGTAGAAGGATGCTGCTAGTCACAAGGCACAGGTATCTTAGTTAATGATTTTAGTGTTTTTCTAAGTATGGGAAGGTGCAAGAAATCAGGTTCATAAAATTTTCTCCTGAAAATATCTATCTGAAGACTTGTTCTGCCAGTTTTCCCAGAACAGTGTGCCTCATTCCTGATCTTCACCCTGAACTCCTTTTAGGGTGTGTTGAAGGTCAGCGACTGCAGTAATGACTCAATCCTTGTTGAGCTGGATGATGAGTATCAATCCTTAGTTCGTACCTCTTAAATCGATATCAAATTTTCCAGATTCGGCCTTTTATGGTTTTTGTTGACAGAGAGAAACTGGGCAATTGATTCAACTTTATCCTCCAGCTCAACTAGTAAATTCATGTTTAAAAATATTTTCCAAGTGCAATTTTTTTTTTTTTTTTTTGCAGTACACGGGCCTCTCACTGTTGTGGCCTCTCCCGTTGCGGAGCACAGGCTCCGGAAGCGCAGGCTCAGCGGCCATGGCTCATGGGCCCAGCTACTCTGCAGCATGTGGGATCCTCCCGGACCGGGGCATGAACCCATGTCCCCTGCATCAGCAGGTGGACTCTCAACCACTGCACCACCAGGGAAGCCCCTCCAAATGCAATTTTAATTTCTAACTATTTTCATTTTCTTAATATCTTGTTTGGGAAAGTATTTTATATATGCAATATTTCTTTGAATTGCTTTGAAAATACTAATTCGAATTTTAAATAACACAATTCTTTCTGTTTCCTGAATTATTGATCTTTCCTTAGGGAATTAGTTTTTTATTTTCCCTACCTTTGTATTTCTCTTTCATCTTTTCTGCATATATCTAGTAATCTCTGGTTGTACAATTATTTATTTATTTAAAAAATATTTTGTTGCAGTGTTTTTCTTTTTTATAAATTTATTTATTTTATTTTTGGCTGCATTGGGTCTTCATTGCTGCATACGGGCTCTCTCAAGTTGCGGTAAGTGGGGACTACTCTTTGTCGTGGTGTGCAGGCTTCTCATTGCCGTGGCTTGTCTTGTCGCAGAGCACAGGCTCTAGGTGCACAGTCTTCAGTAGTTGTGGCTCTCAGGCTCTAGAGCACAGGCTCAGTTGTTGTGGCACACGGGCTTAGTTGCTCTGCAGCATGTGGGATTTTCCAAGGCCAGGGCTCAAACCTATGTCCCCTGCATTGGCAGGCGGATTCTTAATCACTGCACCACCAAGGAAGCCCAATTTATTTTTAATCAAGGATTAGAAAGCAAATTGAGAAGAGAAGAATTGAAATTACATTTGCCCAGCACATCATAAGATTGATATGCAGAAGAAGGCTGATACAGATACTGGGGAGGCATGGTCCCCAAGTCCCCCACGAGAGCTGTCACTGAGTAATTATAAGTGGGGTGGCACAGGTTTCCTTTGCTGTGCTGAAGGGAGAATTTTCCCCAAGAATCCTTTCTCCGAGTTATAAGTCTTCCTGGAAACCCTGTTGATAGAGGCTGGACATAGCAATAATAAGGCTTGCCTTAACTTCTCTAATTGAGGTACCAACTCTTTGGAAATACTGCACCTGAAAACCAAGACTATTTACCCAGCCCATCTTACTGTCTACATTAATGTGCCTTCACTATTCCACTGTCTTCATCAATGTAGTTCCAAGAAACCCTTGACCAGGATGATAAAAGTTGCAATGAATTTTATGTTGAATTCTAAGAACTTCCTGAATGACTCACTGATCCACTACAGCCATCCTGCAAATTCTGGATGGATATATCCCACTAGGTCACATCCATCACAATGTTGCTCTTTATGCTGCAGAAACTCAACTGCTGAGCCCCAATTACACGATCACTGCTATAAAAGGTAAACTCCTCTTTGAATACATTTTCACAGAAATACGGCAGAATGAGAAGACATACATAGGTGTTCATTCTACCATTTTCCACCAGTTTATTCAGTGATGGGCCCAGAGTTTGTGAATTTGCCATAAGTTAAATTTTACTTGGATTTTAAAGAGATAAACTTATGTTTAAAGATACCAACTAGTATTTTTCTAAACATAACTTTCCAAGTTTACAATGTCCAAAGCCTAGATATTAAAAAGTGAGCTCACAACTTTTATGCAGTTCCATCTCATTGATTCATCCTGGAGGCTCTTGGACTTATAGGTCCCTTCTCTACTTTTTTGCACCTTGCCCTCTGCTTGAGAATAACCAGTGTGGATGACAGCAATGAGTTTCTGTGCCCTCTGGCCAGTGGGGAGCTCTGTCAGGAGAATAAAGAGAGGAGGAGAGAGGTCTAGGTGTCATTTTCCTAGTTCTCTCTCTGTGTCGTTGTCTCAGGCTGTGTCCCAAGATAGAAGGTCACTGTTGTTCTCAGGTCGCCTGTTCTATGCACTCTTCCTCTTTCCAGATTCTGATAATCTCTCCCCATGTGCCTTCTGACTAGAGGTCATGGCAACTTTACTGCTTCCAGCCTTGGGTCCCTGTACTGTCCTCTGTGGCTTCCCTGAAGCCTGCCTACACTTTGTAATTAGATTCTTTGTAAATAAACACTCCTTGAAGAATCTTCCCTGGTGTGTGTCATCTGTTTCCTGTTGCCCACCTGACTAATACAGGAGCTTAGTTTGAAATAAAAAATATTGTTTACCTGCACGACAAGAAATGGCATGACAAGAAAGTCATGCCATTGGGACTAGCTGGGTAATGTTTATAATTTATTTATTAAATAATTATGATGTTTTTACTCTACATAGCATTAAATAATATCTATATTTTTATGTTTATTCAACTTTGGTGTATGTATCAATGCTAGACTAATGCATTTATTATTACATGATAAAATGATGATTCCCTAAGTATCTTAATTTTTTTTTTTTTTTTTTTTTTTTTTTTTTTTTTTTTTTTTGCAGTACGCGGGCCTCTCACTGCTGTGGCCTCTCCCGTTTTGGAGCACAGGCTTCGGACGCGCAGACTCAGCAGCCATGGCTCATGGGCCCAGCCGCTTCGCGGCTCATGGAATCTTCCCGGACCGGGACATGGGCCCATATCCCCTGCATCAGCAGGCACACTCTCAACCATTGCGCCACCAGGGAAGCCCAGTATCTTAATACTGATACAAGGTCTAATCACTTGTACTATGCCTGCTGAATCACAGAATGAATTGTTGCCTTTTTGTGATTTTATTCACCTCACTGTCCTAAAATTTCCATACTTAGGATCTGGGATTCTGAACTGCCTAACAAAGGTAAGATCAAAGCTAATTCTTAAGGTGTTCCTTACCATCATATGATGCTCTACAGGGATCAGATCTCTGCTGACCACACCAAATTGAACAACAAACCTCAGTTCGCATCCCAGGACACTCTGTCCAGCCCTTACTTTATCCTGCTTAATTTTTCCTCAAAGCATTTATAGCTATCTGACATGTTATACATTTGTTTATTTAAATTTATATTATTCCCCTTACTATAATATAAGCCTTATAAGGTGAGAGGTTTTGTTTTGTTCCTAGCTCTATCCACAATGCTCACTACAGTTCTTACTGGTTACTGCTTTGAAAGTACCTGTTCAATAAACAAATAATGGATGTGGCTTTGGAGCTTAGGAATGAGATCTGGAGAGATACATAGATAAATAGATAGATAGATAGATAGATAGACAGATAGATAATTTTATTGTTATCAGCAAAGAAATAGTGATTGAAAGTTCAGCTATAAATCTGGTGACTCAAAGTATCTGTGAAGGCTGAAGATAGAAAACAGGGGAGAAAGAAGGCTGTAGGGGTCCTGAAAAAGGAAGACCAGAAAAGAAGAGGAAATCTGGAGAGAGTGCTGTCAAAGAAAATGATGTCATGAAATGAAAATTTTGAGAAGGATGAAATTGACATCTAATTATTAAATGCAGCAGAAACACCATGTAAAGTCAAAGAAACATCCATTGGATGTGGCACTGCCACAGTGGATGTTGACTTAGCACAGTTCCAGGATTCTTATGCACTGTCTCAAATTCCCCTCCCTTACCACTGCATAGGGTAGGAGTTGTTGTGTGAATGGGGAAGGGCTGATCTAGATCTACCTCCTGTTCCATGTGTGGGCAAACAAGAAGGTCTTCCAAGTCTGTGCACAGGTGAACAGGCAATAAGCTGGGTCACTTTGAATTCTTCCCATGCCATGGCTGCTGGTTTTGAGTACCAGTGGGGCCTGGAGGCAGGAGAATGAGTGAGTCAGAGGAAAAACACATGTGAAGAGCAGACCCACAGCCACTGCCAAAGAGATAGCAAGAAATAAATGTTTATTGTTGTAAGCTCTGAGGTTTGTGAGTGGTTTATTGTGACAGCAAAGCTGATTAGTACACCTTAATATGCCATATTCTCTTACTTTAATAACTATTCAAAAGCAGAAAAGAAAGCACTTAGCCAAGTAAAAGCCAGGTTAATAGGGTTCATTGCTAAGGTCCTAATGATCAGCAG
>NW_006784707.1:1062670-1076687 GCF_000442215.2 Lipotes vexillifer | reverse complement strand
GCAGGAACCTGATATGATCCCTTATCAATTATTATTGAATATTCTATGATCTATATATTATAGTCTATAATAGGATTTATGGAAGACCCAGCAGTCTGCAGAGGTATGATTTTAAATTATTGAAAATATAGACTTCCACTCAATTACAATAAGACTGAATGGTTAACAGTAAAATCAGCAAAGGGCAGGCTTGCTCTTCACCCCTCATTCTTCCTTCAAACTCACTCTGCAAGTTCCTATCAAAATGAACTTAGCCAACTATCTCATGCCAGCTCCAAGTAGCTGAATTTTACTGGATAAAATTAGAAAAGCTGAGTGACATCACTAATTAATTCACAACCATCTTAAATGAGCACTCAGAAGTGCCCAGCAATCCTACTACGTTGCTCTAGTAAGCTCTATCTCCTATTAATACAGAATAAACTTTGCTAAATTGTCTAATTTTTTCAACTATCCCAACCTAAAGTCACTTTTACCTACATGAGCTGTCCTTGGTTCACACTTCACTGAGAAAAGACTTTGTCATATTTTTAGTAGCACAATAACACATTTATGTGTGCCCTTACCTTCCTTTCCCTTTTTCCAACTTTTATAAAAAGAAACATTTCATCTCAGATCAAAGGACAGTCCTAACATGTCCCACCTTGGATTGCAGGACCCTCATCTCTCCTGCCTTTTCAGGGAATATGTCCCATTGAATGCTTCAGTGACAGAGGGGTGAGCTTCTCCTATGTGCCATGCACACCACAAAGCAACAGTGAGCCAGACACTTGAGGCCAAAGAAGAATGATGTGAGTCTTGGACTGGAGTAACTCGGTAGATAGCAGTGGTGTTGACTGGTATAGAAAATATTGAGGACATCAAGACAGGGGAAAGAGGAAGCCAAGAGTTCCATTTGGATGCTTTTATATTTTAAGTTATCTTTTTGACATACAAATGAACACACTTGTCTGGAGAAGTTCAAACTGAATTTATTGAGAGGCAGTGGAATTACCCACAGAGAGAGTATAGCTACATGAGAAGATTCACAAGTGACACTGAGGGCTTCTGACACTCAGCAGTTACATGAAGGGGACTCAGCAAAGAAAATTTAGAAGGAGCAGCAAGACTCTAATATGAAAACCATAATCTGGTGAGCAAGTTATTCTGGACTTGCTGAATCCAGATGATGTGAGTATTATCACTTAGAGTTTAGCATCTCTGTCGGCCTAACCCAGATTTCAGATGACTGGTAATAATATTATTCAAGTGTTTCAAGATTCTTCCTAAAATCTCATCAATCCAGATTGCATCCAACAGGCATACTATAAATAATTTATAAGAATTGCTAATATTTGAGAGCTTAATTAGAAATTACAGTCTTTACAACTCACATTCCAGGAGTAGAGAAAGTATTTAAGATGTTGGAATACAAATCATTCATTAAAAAGTAAAGTAAGCCAAACTGTATTTAACACAACCAACTGAATGCATTCCATAACTCATGACCCAGTCTGAAAGCTAACCAGGGCAGTTATGCTGTTTAGAAATGTATATGTTATCTTTACTTCTAAATCTGAGTTTATTGTTTAGATACTGCTTTCCCTGACCCAAATAATGCAAATTTTATAGTGTCCTGTAAGTAGAGAATAGCACTAAACAGAAATATAAATAATCTGCTTATTAATTAATAAATCCCCCAAAATTTTGAAGCCTGACTAATAAGGACATACTTTAAATTTTATTATATCTACATAGAGAATGAGTATATCAACAATGAAAATTGTATTTTATTTATTGCATCAAAGAAGATATTGCAGAAGGAGAGGAAAGGCCAAAATGACATAGTAGGAAGACTGTGAGCTTATCTCCTCCCATAGACACATCAAAATTACAACTATTTACAGAGAAACTATCAATGAGAACAACCTGAAGAGTAGCAGAAAGAAATGATATAAAGAAGAAACTACAATGAAATGGGTAAGCACTCAAGCCAAACAGAAAAAAGAATTTTTAAAAACATTATGACAGGCTAAGAGACCTCTGAGACAACACTGAGTATGCTAATAGTCACATTATAGGGGTCCCAGAAGGAGAAAAGAGAGAGAAAGGGGCAGAGAATATTTTTGAAGACGTGTTAGCTGAAAACATCACTAACTAAATCAACATCTGGATCCAGTAAGCACAGAGAATCTGAAACATGATCAACCTAGAGAGGACCACACCAAGACACATTTTAATTAAACTGTCAAAAATTAAAAACAGAGAGAGACTATTAAAAGCAGTAATGGAACACAACATTGTAAATCAACTATACTTCAATAAAAATATTTTTAAAATTAAAAAAAAAAAAGCAGTATGGGAAAAGCAACTAGCTACATACAAGGGAACTCCCATAAGACTATCAGCTGACTTTTTAGCAAAAACTCTGCAGGCCAGAAGGGAGCAGCACAATATGTTTAAAGTGATGAAAGTAAAAAACCTACAGCTAAGAATACTCCATCTGGCAAGGCTATCATTCACATTTGAGGGAGAGATCAAGAGTTTTACCAGCAAGCAAAAACTAAAAAGCACCATGAAACCAGGTTTACAAGAAATGTTAAAGGGACTTCTCTAAATGGAAAAGAAAAGGCCACAACTAGAAATATGAAAGTTACAAAGGAAAAATCTAATTGATAAAGGCAATTATACAGTAAAGGTAGTAGATTAGCCACTTATAAAGCTAAAAAGACAGAAGTAGTAAAATCATCTATATTCACAATAAATATTTCAGGGATGCACAAAACAAAAAGATGTAAAATATGATGTCAAATACGTTAAATGTTGGGAGGGAGGGGTAGTAAAAATGCAGGGCTGTTAAAATGAATTCCAACTTAAGAGATCAGTAGATTAAAATAATCACATGTGTACATATGTAGATTGCTATATATAAACCTCATGGTAATGACACACTAAAAACCTATAATAGATACATACGCAAAAATGAGAAAGGAATCAAACATAATACTAAGGATAGTCATCAAATCACAAGGGAAGAGAGCAAAAGAAGAAGCAAAAACAAAAAAGACTACAAAACAATCCCCAAATAGTTATTAAAACGGCAGTAAGTACATACCTATCAATAATTACTTTAAATGTAAATAGACTACATGCTCCAGTCAAAAGACATTGTGGCTGAATGGCTACAAAAGCAAGACCCATATATATGCTGCCTAAAAGAGACTAAATTCAGCCCTAAAGACACACACACAGACTGAAAGTGAAAGGATGGAAAAAGGTATTCTACAGAAAAAGAAAAAGAAAACCAGGGTAGCAGTACTTATATCAGACAAAATAGACTTTAAAACAAAGATTATAACAAGACACAAAGAAGGACATTACATAAAGATAAAAGGATCAATCCAATAAGATACAGCAATTGAAAAAATATATATACCCAACATAAGAGCACCTAAATACATAAAGCAAATAAATAACATACAAAAAGGTAAAACTGACAGTAACACAATAATAATAAGGACTTTAACACTCCACTTACATCAATGGATAGATTGGCCAGACAGAAAATCAATAAGGAAGCATTGGCCTCAAATGATGCATTAGACTAAATGGAGGACTTAATAGATAGAAGTAGAACTTCCATAGAAAAGCAGCAGAATATACACATTCTTTTCAAGTACACATGGAACATTCTCCAGAATAGGTCACATGCTAGGTCACAAAACAAGTCTCAGTAAATTTAAGAAGACTGAAATCATATCAAACATGTTTTCGGGCCCCAATGCTATGAGTCTAGAGATCAATTACGAGGGAAAAAAAAGCTGTTTAAAAAAACACAAACACGTGGAGGCTAAACAATATGCTGCTAAACAACCCCTGGTCACTGAAGAAATAAAAGAAAAAAGCAACAAATACCTGGAGAAAGATGAAAACAAAAACAGGACAATCCACAACCTATGGGACACAGCAAAAGGAGTTGTAAGAAGAAAGTTTATAGTGATACCAGCCCACCTCAGGAAATGAGAAAAATCTCAAATAAACAGCCTAACCTTACTCATGAAGGAACTAGAAAGGGAAGAAACAAAACCCAAAATTAGTAGAAGGAAAGAAATAATAAATATCAGAGCATAATAGACTAAAAAAAAGAAGATAATGCAACTAAGATCTGAAAAGATAAACAAAATTGATAAACCTTTATCCTGACTCATCAAAAAAAAAAAAAAAGGTTAAACCCTAATAAGTAAAATCAGTGGGAGAAGCAGCTCTAAAGCTGGTAAAGCTTTTTGTTGTCTTACCTCACGCCAATCCATGCCCCAAGTTCCTTGATGGAACAGGGCCACTGGCTTTGGTCTGCCCTTTATCAGCTCTGCCTGCATGTCTCTGGGTTTGAGTGTTGCTAGCTTATACAGTTTTCAGGTGTTCTCACCTGCCCTTCTAATCAGATAGGTCCAGGAGACACTCTCCACAGCAAGTGGGGCTGTATCTCAGTTCCCTTCCCTGGGCAGGATGGAAAAAGGCCACTCCAGGCCTCTCCCATTTTGGGGAGCCAAGAGCTACCCTCAGCCTTGACTATGAATTAATCTCCCTTCTGGTTATAGCCACAGAACCCTCCATGCCTAGTACTGGCTTTATTCTGGGATTGATCAACACTGCCTACCCACTTCTTGGTTTTTGCATTGCTGGTTACACAGCTTCCAGAGGCTTTCACCAGCCCTCTGGCCAGATGGGGCCAGGAGACACTCTCCCTAGTGGATGGGGCTATGACTCAGCTCCTTGCTGGGTTATGGGCAAACCAGGCTCCAGGGCTGGCAAAATTCTTCCTTTGAGGACCTGAAGCAGGCAGTTCTGCACCCCAATGGGTTCTCTGGTCAGAGTCTGCCACCAAGTTGGTTCTGCAGATTAGCAAAGCCACTTGTTGGGATTATTACTTAGGCGCTGCAGGTATGGACTCAGTCTGCCAAGATCCATGTGCTGGTTGTTGTAAGTCCCTACCCCCTTTCTCTGATCATAGTCAGATTCCCAGTGGTTGAGCTCTGCAAATCCCCTACAATCCCCATGGGGGTGAGACCACAGTAGGGACTTGCACAAAGCAACCCACAATGCTGGATATGCTGGTCGACACCCCTGGACTCTTTTCCCACTAGAGGAACAAGAGGCTCAGGGTAGACCTCTCTGCGTGATGCTGCCCTGTCCTGTGAGAGGAGCAACGCAGTCAGTGTTCCTCTTAACTTTCTAACACAGTCGGTCTTGGTCTCTGTGGTACAGGGGGTGTTTCAGCCTCATTCCCATGTTCTAGGATTCTCTTAGTTATATCTTGTTTAAGAATAGTTGTTAGTTGCTCTTCTTGCAAGGGGGAGTGAAGTCAGGAACAACGTATATGTCCATCTTGGTGACGTCACTCCTGGCAGTTATTAAAGGTAATTTCCAGAAAGGAGAAAATCATGACTCTCATAAACATATAAAATAAACATGCATTAAAGATTTTGTTTAAATACCATATGCTAACGTACATATATGGAATCTAAAAAAACGGTACTGATGGACCTAGTGGCAGGGCAGGAATAAAGATGCAGATATAGAGAATGGATTTGAAGACACAGCAGGGGAAGGGGAAGCTGGAACGAAGTGAGAGAGTAGCATTGACATATATACACTACCAAATGTAAAATGGATGGCTAGTGGGAAGCTGCTGCATAGCACAGGGAGATCAGCTCGGTGCTTTGTGATGACCTAGAGGGATGGGATAGGGAGGGTGGGAGGAAGGCTAGAGGGATATGGGGATATATGTATACATATAGCTGATTCACTTGGTTGTACAGCAGAAACTAACACAACATTGTAAAGCAATTATACTCCAATAAAAATATTTTTTAAAAAGATTTTGTTTAACTTATTAATTAAATGAAAGAACCAAGCAGAATGCACAAATGGAGGCAAAACAGTTTTTTCATAAGAGGGCTGTCCCTCCAGACATTTCATTTGCATGTCTATAGGCAAGAATTATTCTGCATTGGTGACAGTTACCTACAACTTGCAGACTTGTACAATAGCTCCTATAGAGTCAGCATCAGGTTACCCAGAAAGTTGTCCTATGCAGACAATGCACACTTTTCCACCGAGGCACACACTTTCGCTACACAGTCCACATCTCAGAAATGCTCATGAGTGAACCTAATTAGGATGCCATGTGGAATCTGCTGTCCTCCGTACTGCCTCTCCTCCTGTATCCCTTGGCTGAGGTATCAGCAGGTGGCCAGTGCAGCAGTGAACAGGTGTGATATTGAGTGTGTCTTGTCTGCCTGCCCGCCAGGCTTTAAAGATGACAGGCTGGTGCCTGCAGGGTATGAAGTCTTCCACAGAGATCCTCCAAAATCTGTGAGAAGCTCCTGGGGTCCCTTCAGATGACAGATGTTTGAACAATTCCAGATGGCACATCAGAAGTGCTTCTGCTTATAGTTCTGGTCACTGTTATGGAAGGAAATTCTAATTCCTTTAGATATCAGTTTCTCGAAGGAAGGCACCATGCAGTTTCTCCCAGCATAACATCCTCATGGTAAATAAAGGAAACTACAGACTGGACTTCAGTGTGCAGAGAGTATTAGCAGCAATGTACCAGTATGTATGCATAGCACAGCTATAAAATGCAGATGATGTTGTATGAAATATTCACATGCATGCAGACCACATGATGGCCTTACAATGAGTTCTTTCATTCCCCAGGGTTTTATCACAGATGTCTAGGTGTTCAGAAGACATATTATAGGATTTAAAAAAAAAATCAGAATAATTAACACATATGTTCTGGGGGTGAAGGGGGGGCGCTAGTGTTAAAATTGTGCTTTACTTAGTCTCTTCAGTACTGAGTTGCTAATCATTCTGCATATGTTAAAACCAAGAAGTAGAGGAGATGCATGAGAGCATGCCTTTGTCTGGATACCTACAGTTTTTTTGGAAGAAAATAAAATTATATGTTCAACTGATGACTAGGAAAGTATCAGAAAGCCTTCCAACAGAAAAGTTTTATTCTAAATAAGCAATGCTTTATGACCAGGAAATTGATCACACAAAACCTATGTTTAAATGATTTTAACCTCATTATGTAAATAAGCCCAAGTCAATAATAATATTGAGGTCTAGAAATGTAAAGTGACCATTCATTTCCTTTGTGACCATTCAGGGTTACAGCCACATGGACACAGTTCAGTTTGCAAGAGAAAATTGTTATTATGAACCATATTTTACAGACCAAATTTAAAATGTAAATTCCCTACCAGTAATTGTGAGACACTGAGTTAGAGGGAAGGGAAACAAAGCAGCTTTCACCTGCTTATGAGAAAAAAAGAATGAATTGTCACAATTTGGAAAACAAAGAGCAGGAAATATTTTTATACTGTGGATGGTCAGCTTTGCATTACCAAGCACCTGCCCTGCTCTGCCTCTCCTTCTCTGGCTTGGACAACCAATTGTCTATCAGAAAAGATGCAGGTAAACCTCAGCTCCAGAAGGGGGACCTCTTTCTCTCTTTCACGGGGGCATGAACTTTCAAAATCATCAGCAGCATAAAGATTCTGAAGAATCTTTGCAGAACAGATGACAGTAAGAAAAAATACCAGGTATTTTGAAAGAGTGGATGAACAAAGATGGAAATAATCATTGGAGGTTCTCAGGCTTCTTGATCTCCTTTCTGGTTCTCTTCCTGCATTTCTGTCCATACTGCTGTGCTACATTTACCATCATTTCAAGTGGTTTCCATGTCTCTTTAGTGACATTATTGTCACATGGGTTCTCAGTAGCTTGGTGAGCAAAAGAATCCCTCCAGATCATGCTCTGGAATCCCCACACTGGACACCCCAGGAATCTTCCAACTTCCTGGAATCTTTACAGCCAATGACCTGGACTAATATGTTTATGAATGCACACAATTATTATTATTTTTTAAAACCATACTTCCTGTGATGCCTTGAATTCAAGCTACGCCTCACTGTATTTTGTCTGCATACTTCTCTCAGCCAGAAAGTGTCGATTCATTCTACTTCCTACAATGAATTATAATTGCCTCTTTCTGTTTCTATGTATAGTTCTTTACAAACTGAACTTCCACTAAATATAAATTATTAAGATATATGCTCGAGGGTATAAAATAATGAGTTGTATTGCAGGCCCTACTCACCCACCTCTAAAAATATTCTTGAAGAGTACATGCATCGTTGATAGAGTAAACCAGGAGTAACTCTAATATATAATTTGTGCTAGATCAGATGTCAGCTGATATTAAATAAAAGGCGATGTTAAATGCCAAAAGTATAACAAAATTAAACCTAACAGAGGAAATGTATTTTTCCTATGAATTAGGAAAATATCACTTTTTTCAATGTTAGTAGCAGAGTACTTTTGTCATGATCACAAACTGTCAGAAACCAAGAGAACCAGAGCAGCTTGTGGGAACACTGCAGGAAGACCACTGACCTAATCTAACCACAAAACACACTGGAATGTATGTTTCCTAAATGGCAGAGTGAGGACTTTAGCAAACTGCTCTCCCATGAAAAAACAGCAAAATGCCAGTGATACATTTAAATTTAACTATTTTTGAGCTCTGAAAATTAACCAAGCCACAGAACAAACTGAAAACCACCTGTCCAAAAGAAACTACTAAACCTTGGTATGATAATGGTATTTGGAGTGTTTTAATTCCCATCCTCCCTGTTGCGGTCGGGGAGCCACACGCCTGGAGTCAAGTTCCCCGGTAAATGCGACCCGTGTCCCAACCAAGGACACCCGAGAATCACCAACACCAAGTAGAAAGATTAGCAAAGGATTTATACAAGTACAAGTATAGAAGCTTACACAAACTGTCCGGACAGGGTCCTACTCCGAGAGAAGTGAGTGAGACCCCGACTAACAGTCGGGCGAGGCTTTTATGCCCTTCACAGGGCGGGAAGTCCCCAAGGCAGGAGGGAGCTGTTTAATTTTGAATCAGCCCCTGCCCCAAGCAAGCAAGCAAGTTTCTTACAGAAGCCAAAATGTGCTGTTAGCCCTGAAGCTGTTCTTCCGTTTCTTTCGTCACACTCCCCCCAACCCACCCCCAGCTCAGTGGCATGATAGTCATTGACAGTCTCACAGCCAATGGAGAGGATTGACCTATTTTGGAACTTCATTTAAAACATCCCCAATGGCAAAGTCAAAATTTTCTCTAAATGTCCAGCTTTATGGAAAATCTCTAGCTCCAGGCTTTTGTGACTATTTGATTAAACTCAGAGCTCAGATCAAAAGGGAGAGGGAAGCAAGGAAGGATATGCCCTATCCCCAGTGTATTTCTGAAACCATAACAATCTTTTGGGGACATTGCAGCTGTTTAAATCTATTATTTCAGTTGAGGCAAACAAGAGCTTAGCCGGCATTTTTAAAGGAATTTCTGGAAAAGAAGATAACAAGAACTGTTAAAATCTTCATATATTCCTGAGTGTCTAAAAAGCTGGGTACAGGGGCAATAATTTGTACATGCCCAATAAAGACCTGGGAAAGGAGAAGAAACCAGTCACTCAACCTTGAGGCTCTGCACAAGCAGGAAGTGAAAACTAAGGCTGCCTTATAAACTGCTTGAAGTTTGAAGGCAAGCCTTCTCACATAGATTCCCTTGTCAAAGAGTGGAAGACATACAAATGAGGAGTTTGAGGAAATCTCGTAGATCTTTGGCTGACCAATAAATTATACTAACCAGCAGTGGCCCCTAGGAATATTGGCCTAAAAATAAAAACAAAAAGTTTAAAAAAAGTGAGAAGGGAACTCAGTGGCCACACACTCCAGGGAATATAGAATCTGTATAGTTAGTCCAGAAAAGTACCTAGATAAATAAGCATCAGTGAGAGAAACAACAACAATAACAACAGAAACCTTGCAATAGTAAGAAATTCAGGGAAGAGTAAAGAATTTGATACCATACTTGTTACAATATAGTATCTGTAAGGTTCAGTTTTCAACAAAAGATTATGAGACATGCAAAGAAACTGGAAAACAATCAACCACAGAAAATCTCCTGATATGACCTAGTTGTTGGAATTAGTAGACAAAAATATTCAATCAGCTATTATAAATACATGCAAAGAATGTAAACCAAGCAAACCACATCTAAAGAATTGAAGGAAAGTATGATAATAGTGTCTCACCAAATTGAGAAATCAATAAGGACATAGAAATTATAAATAAGAATAGAAGTTTTCACTACAATTAAAAACTCGCTAGAAAAATTTAATAATGGTTTCGAACTGGAAGGAGAAAGAATAATTAAATTTGAAGATAAGTTAAGTGAGATTATCCAATCTAAGGAGCTGAAAGAAGAAAAAATGAATAAAAATAAACAGCCTCAGAGAGATGTGAGATACTGTTAAGTATACCAACATATGCATAATAAGAATTCCAGCAAGAGAAAAGAAAGAAAAAGGTATAGAAAAAAATGTATTGAAGAAATATTGGCTAAAAAGTCATCAAATTTTATTAAAACAATCGAAATCTACACATCCAAGAAGCTTAACAAACTCCAAGTAGAATAACCTCAAAAAGATTTACACATCTACATGGAATAGTCAAATTTATTTGCTCATAATTGCTTATTGAAGCTTTTTTATGATAGCTGACTTAATGTCTTTGTCAGATAATTCTAACATGTCTGCCACCTTGGTCTTGGGATCTTTTGATTGTTTTTTCTCATTCTGTTTGGGATCTTCCTTCATTCTTGATATGATGGATGATTTTCTACTGAAACTGAATATTTGGGGTATAAATATAATACCTCATAAATATAATGAGAATGTGTATCTTCTTTAAACCTCGTATTTTAGCTAGCTTATTTTCACACTGGTCATATAGAGTAAGTGGGGAATACCAGCTTAGTTCTGGCAGGTGGGGTAGAAGTGCTTCCATTCAGCCTCCTTTGATTTCCCATGAAGGGTTCTTTTTACTCCTAGGCAGGGGTGGGGTTTTGACTCCACACTAGGGTCTCTATGATACCTCCCTGGCTGGGACAGGTAGAAGTATCTTGTGACTTCTCTCTCTATGGCCTCCAACAGCACTGCTGGGAGCGGGGAGTGGTCTTGTTTCTGCAGGCAGGGAGGGGAAGTCCTGACTATCCACCAGACCTCTTTTGCCATCACCCCTGTGGAGGCACCATACTACTACTGGGTAGGGGTGAAAATCCAGCCTCCCATGTGCTTTCCATGGTACCAACAGGTGGGGATGAATGCCGGGACTGCTGAACCTTCTCTGACACTACACTGATGGGGAGCATGGATTGGGGTAACTCATTATAGCTTTGTGAGGGTAGATGTCTAGGATTCCCATGTGATATTTGGTAGCATGTTTGAGAATGGGACTACAGATTTTTCTGTGGTGTTGTCTGGAGTAGAGCAGTTCTTGTCTAAAAGTTTTCTGTCTTGTAGGCTGCCCATCCTGTGTCCTTTGGCTAGAGGGAGTAGGCTTTCATTAGGATGTGTGTGTTTTAATTGCTGTAAAAAAAAGCACAACATAAAATTTCCTATCATAACCATTTTTAAGTGTAGCATTCAGATTGAGTAGTATTAAGTATACTCACCTTGCTGTGAAATGGATCTCCAGAACTTTTATATCTTATAAAACTGAAACTCTATACCCATCAAAAAACTCCCTATTTCCCCCTTTCCCCAGCCCATGGTAATCACCATTATAATTTGTTTCTATGAATTAAAAAAATTTTGACACTTCATATACACAGAAGCATACAGCAGTCATCTTTTTGTGATGGGTTTATATCACTTAGCATAATGTCTTCAAGATTCATCCATGTTGTAACACATGACAAAATTTTTCAATGATACTGAGCTTTTGAAAAGATCAACAAGTTTTTGTTTGGGTTTTTGTGCGGTACGCGGTCCTCTCACTGTTGTGGCCTCTCCCGTTGTGGAGCACAGGCTCCGGATGCGCAGGCTCAGCGGCCATGGCTCACAGGCTTAGCCGCTCCGCGGCATGTGGGATCTTCCTGGATCGGGGCATGAACCCGTGTCCCCTGCATCGGCAGGCAGACTCTCAATCATTGCGCCACCAGGGAAGCCCAAAAAGATCATTACGTTTTTAGCTACATTATGTAAGAAAAAAATAGAGAAGACTCAAATAAATACAATCAGAAGTGGAAAAGGGAACATTACAACAAATGTCACAGAAATAAAAAGAAACGTAAGAGAATACTATGAAAAGTTGTATGCTAACAAATTGGATAACCAAGAAGAAATGGAAAGATTCCTAGAAACTCACAATTTATCAAGACTGAATCATGAAGAACTAGAAATTCTACACAGATCAATAACTAGTAAGGAGATTAAATCAGTAATCAAAGACCTCTTAACAAAGAAAAGCTAAGGACCAGATGGCTTCACTGGAGAATTCCACCAAACAATTAAAGAAGAGTTACCACTAATCCTCTTGGAACTCTTTCAGAAAAATTGAACAGGAGGGAACACTTCCAAGCTCAGTCCATGAGACCAGTATTACCATGATACCAAAGCCAGATAAAAGAAACTACAAGAAAAGAACATTACAGACCAATAGCCCTGATGAATTTTGATGCAAAAACCCTCCACAAAATACTAGCAACCTGAATTCAACAGTATGTTCAAAGGATATACACCCACCTTGACCAAGGAAGGTTTATTCCTGGAAGAGGAGGATGATTCAACATATGAAAATCAATCAGTATAATATACCACATTATCAGAATGAAGGACAAAAACCATATGATCATCTCAGTTGTTGCAGAAAAAGCACTGACAAGATTCAACATTCCTTCCTTGGGTATAGCCTTCAGCAAGCCATCATCTAAACCTGTCTTTTATGTTATCTTTGTCTGGCTTTGCTATCACAAATGTGCTTTTTTATCCTGAAATATTTTGTGTTACATTGGAGGAATTGTTCCTTAAATAAGTGAAGAACTTGAGTCCACCAGGACTTAGACTTTTTGTGAAAAGATTTTTGACTGCTGATGTCTAGGATCCTCTTCCTGCCTGGGACACTTTATCTAAGAGGAAAGGACCACACAGCTCCAAACACTCTGTAACACCCCACTGCTCAGGTGGGAAGGAAGAATCAGATAAAGCGTAGCTTTTGTATAAATGCCTCATGTGACTCTGCTCCCTGAACCCTTTAATCCCTTTAAAAAAGGGTTGCTGGATAGTTGGAGCTGCCAGTGGCCAGCTGTCTGCCCCTAAATACAAAGGGCTCAATCCAGAATACTAAGACAATTTTCTCCCAGCCATGCTCCTTTGGCTCTTTACTGGTCTAAAGCAGAGTTTCTCTTTTTTAACCATGCCCTTACCCTCTTCCCTAACAATGTAAGAGCCTAGAGCAAATTAAGTTGAACGGTATGTAATTACCATGTAATTAAGTTTATCTGAATATTAATAGATTCACCATCTTATTGACGTATTCATTCTTTTTAAAAGTTCTACAAGAACATTATTATTATTGTTATTATTATTTTGTATATTCAGTTCTTATTCTGATTTATTCATATATTTAACTCTGTGCACCTCATTCCTTCTTTCATCTCAGACCCTACAGTTCCTAGGAATGTTTCTTTGTGCTTGTTTTACATCTTTTGGTGACATCCAGTATGGTAACCATTAGCCGCATGTGGTTAGTTAAATTTAAAGTAATTAACATTAAACAAAATTAAAATTTAGTTCCTAAGTCAGAGTGTTATGGAATGAATCGGGTCCTGCTGCTCGCCGCTTACAAAAACTCATAAACGGTAGAAAGGAAAGTTGTCTTTAATCAGAATGCCAGCAATCTGGGGAGATGGTGGACTCAGTCTCCAAAACACCACCTCCGGGGGCTTCCCTGGTGGCGCAGTGGTTGAGAGTCTGCCTGCCGATACAGGGGACACGGGTTTGTGCCCGGTCCGGAAAGATCCCACATGCCGCGGAGCGGCTGGGCCCGTGAGCCATGGCCGCTGAGCCTGCGCGTCCGGAGCCTGTGCTCCGCAACGGGAGAGGCCACAACAGTGAGAGGCCCG
>NW_006784707.1:1057298-1062513 GCF_000442215.2 Lipotes vexillifer | reverse complement strand
CTGCGCGTCCGGAGCCCGTGCTCCGCAACGGGAGAGGCCACAGCAGTGAGAGGCCCGCGCCCCCAAAAAAAAAAAAAAAAAAAAAAACACCTCTGAAGAGTCTGCTCAGCCATGAAAGTTTTAAAAGAGAGAAGTGATCTCAGTTAATTATTGCGATAGAGGGTCAGAGCCCTTGCCATGCCCCACTGCATGCAGGCTCGTGGACTTCTTGTTATCTTCCTCTAGATGTTACCTTGTTCACACAGTTTGGTCACACAGTTTGTTTCTGAGATTACTGAAGGGGAAGCTAGGGAAGAGATGTGGTCATCTGTTAATTACTTATTCTTCATTCCTACTTCTTTTGATCTACAGAAAGAATCAACAAGATAGGCAAGGTACTGTGTGATTAAAAGATTTGAAAGGAGTGCTCCTGCGGGAGAAAAGTAGAGCATGGGGGTGACAGGTTAAAAGTTAGTTACAATATAGCTTTGCTAAAGTGGCAAGGAAAGGGGCTTCCGGCTGAGGGCAGTTTCCTGTGAAGAGCTGCTTACAAGAGTAGCCATATTTCACATGCTCAGTGTGGCTGGTAACTACTTTTCTATCCTCATAGAAATTTCTACTGAGCAGCACAATTAATTAAAATTTCATTAATGAGGCTCTTAATGGGACAGACTTGCTCATTTTTTGTTTATCCAAAATATCTTGACTTTGCCCTCCTTTTTCAAAATCTTCTGAATATACAATTCTAGGTTGAATGCCTGCATTTGCATACAAGAGAAAGGTTGGTACTTTAGTAATCACTGCAGCTTAAAAATCTGATCCTGGTGTGCAGGCCCCAAATGTGGGGGCCAATCAGGGCCTGGCCCTCAGGTGTCCTTGCTCCTGTAACTGTGAGTTTCTCCTGATGTAGAGGACCACATCACTCTCTCTCTCTCTTTTTTTTTTAATTGGGGTAGAGTTGCGTTACAATGTTGTTAGTTTCTGTTGTACAATGAAGTGAATCAGCTGTATGTATACATATATCCCCTCCCTCTTGGACCTCTCTCCCACCCTCCCCCCTATCCCATCCACCTAGGTCACCACAGAGCACTGAGCTGAGCTCCCTGTTCTATACAGCAGGTTCCCACTAGCTATCTGTTTTATACGTGGCAGCGCACATATGCCAATCCCAATCTCCCAATTCATCCCACCCCCCTCACCGTGTCCACAGGTTCATTCCCTACATCTGTGTCTTTATTCCTGTCCTGCAAATAGGTTCATCTGTACCATTTTTCTAGATTCCACATACATGCATTAATATATATTTATTTTTCTCTTCCTGACTTACTTCACTCTGTATGACAGACTCTAGGACCATCCACGTCTCTACAAATGACCCAGTTTTGTTCCTTTTTATTGCTAGTAATAGTCCATTGTATTACTTCTATTACTTCTCTGTGCTCATAGGTATAATGGTCCAAATGTTTCCAGCATGGAGATAAAATTGCAATTAACTTGTTTCTTTCTTTCTTTCTTTTTTTAATGAATGTGTGTTTTTTAAAATTAATTAATTTTTGGCTGCATTGGGTCTTCATTGTTGTGTGTGGGCTTTCTCTAGTTTCTGTGAGCTGGGGCTACTCTTTGTTGCAGTGCATGGGCTTCTCATTGCGGTGGCTTCCCTTTGTTGCAGAGCATGGGCTCTAGGTGAGCAGGCTTTAGTAGCTGTGGCATGCGGGCTCAGTTGTTGTGGCTCGTGGGCTCTAGAGCGCAGTCTCAGTAGTTGTGCCTCACAGGCTTAGTGGCTCCATGGCATGTGGGATCTTCCCTGACCAGGGATTGAAGCCATGTCCCCTGCACTGGTGTATTCTTAACCACTGTGCTGCCAGGGAAGTCGCACTAGTTACTTTCAGTGGATGCAGTTTCCCCATGGGGCTTAAAATATTTGAATCCACAGCTCATATTGAAAAAATAGCCAAATAATCACTTTAAATTCCATTTCAGCTTACTTGATATATATGACATCTCCAAAGTATCAATTGACTCAACCAAAGCAGTAAATTATAATAGCATATACTATGGGCGAGGGGCTGTGCTAAGCCCTTCATATGGGTTGGTTAATTTAACTTTTTGTTAGAAAACTCTATGTGCATCATTAACCTTAAACTGGGAATATCACTTTGAATTGATTACCCTAAAATATTATTTCCACCCTTGTCTCTAAAGTGGCTTAGCAATCCTACCTTTCAGCAGTATGCATGAGAAACATTCTCATATTGTTTCTATTTCAGTTTCTAATACTTTACTAAATGAAAAGATTACTCCTTGAGGGTAGTTAATTTCATGTCTTAGGACAGAGTAAAGCAAGATGTTATGGATCATCATGTTGTGAACAGAAAGCAAGGATCCTTAAAAAAAACAAAAGTCCGGAAGAATTCTGGAAGAATGATGGAGTCAGGTAACTCCATTTGACTCAATTTGATGAGACAAGAGAGAATACCAATTATCATACTAATTATAGATCTTCGAACAAGTTGAGACTGTAAAGATCCATTTAATGAAAGCTTGATATGATGGAGATAAAATATAGTTGTTATTAAAAATTATTGTAGAAATAATTCTAATTAGATTACCAATCAGTGAATTTTCTGCTTAATTTAGTTTATCTCTATATTTAAGGAATTGTTATAGGCTTATGTATAGAAGTAGGAGAGGCTGAATAAATGAAATTATGATGAGTTTTTTTACAAAAGTAATTTATTACCCCCAAACAGAGGTTCTGAAAATCACATAAAATAACCAAATAGCTATCAGGTCAAACAGCATGGCAAAATAATGAATTCACAGTCTATTCATAAGACACTGGAAGATACAGCCAGTACATGTCCTGGCCAAAAATCCTCGGCTGGCAGCTGAAACCTTGCACCCTGGCTGGTCTGAGAGATGTATTTTTATTCTAGGTGAAGCAAATTGTTAAATCTCCTAGAAGGTATGAGCATAAGTATTACTATAACCTCAGCAAAGTAGAAACGTTGAAAACAACACAAATGAATATAAACCACATTGTCAATGGCTTTGTAATAGGTTGGGCATAAGTGTTACAAAAATTTTTGTAATCACATTCATAATTTGAGTGTTCTTTCTTCTGATTTTAAAGTTAATTTAAAAATTTAGGAGAAACTGACATATTAAACATTCTAAGTAATAAAATGTTTAAGGTAATTTGATGATGGTTTTAGTCAGCCTGATTTTATTTATACAGCTAATTTTTTAAAGTAATTTTATTTATAAATTAATTTTATTTATAAAGCTAATATTTATAAGCAAATTTGTATATTGTGGAAGTATATACAATGTTCAGAAAAATTCTATTTGATAGATTCATATGTGCTTAAAATTTTGAGCAGTAAAGAAAACGGGTATTTCTCTATACACATTAAACATTCTAGGAAACATTCAAAGAATAAATCTGGCACCAGTAGGTAGAAAGTCTTGCGTGTGTGTGTGTGTGTGTGTGTGTGTGTGTGTATGTGTGTGTCAGTGTGAAGAAAATGGGAGCAAGTCAACTGTTAGAAGTGCCAGGACCTGCATTGCACTGCGTCTATCAGGAATTAATTATCTGTGTGACACTCATCTAAGCAATGAAAGCCCTTGTGCTGCAGGTGTCTGATCTTTAAAGAGGGGATAATTATAAACATTTTACCTCACTGGTTGCTTTTAAGAATTAAAGTCAAAGATTAGTTATGCAAAGTGCTACATTCAGTTATAGATGTTCTATGTTAAGAAATTTCTTAAATGTTAGGTAGTTTATAAAATTTCATTTTTCAAATCTAAAGGGCAAGTAATTTTGCCCTGAGAGCATTTGTATTTACAAAGTCAGTGATAAACTCTGAATCCAGCATCTCATCCTTTTGTAATAGAGAACAAGTCGGACTCCATATTATATGTTCCTTTTACTTTAACCTATGTGCTCTTTTGCCTGTGCTTGGTCATGTTGGCTCTGCACATTTTGTAAAAGAATGTTGCCTATAGTCTGAAATATAGAGGATAGCCTGTATTCTCAAGGCTTTGACCTTAAAAAGTATAACACTTCTCTATTTATATAGAGATAAAAAGTTGCAGAATAGAGGATAACATTTGTCTTGTTAGCTGTTTATCATGAATATCATGACCTGACCCACATGGTCAGCGGCAGGAACAAAGGATTCCAACACCAAGAAGTTTGCAACAACTAACCATGCCCCTCCCTCACCTTGTCTTCAAAAATGCTTTGCTGAAACCCTTCAGGGAGTTGTGGGTTTTTGGGCACCAGCCACCCATCTCCTTGCATGACCCTGCAATAAACCTGTTATCTACTCCAAAACCTGTTTGTTTGGCTTCACTGTGCGTCGGTCATACAAACTTGCATTTGGTAACACTTTTAACACAAATAATAATACAGTAAAGTGAATATACGTCATTTTTCAGTCATAATCAAAGGATGGCAAATGTACTGCATTACTAGTAATTCTGAAACAGAGGTGTCATAGGAAGTAGCAGCTTATTTTCCCAGCAATGTGATCTATGTATGATAAATTCAGTCACACATCTTAGGCACACACACCTATCTTCCTAAAACACCACCCATACCTGTACTAACCTTACAGCACATATTAGTGGCTGATGTTCTGATGAAACTTTCAGCAGTAGCTAGCAGAAGCTGCACCTGTGAGAACTTGTACAGCAAAACGAGGCTCAGGGAACTGAACTTAACTACTTATAAATGGTTGTTACCCTGGACAAAGCAACTTAGACTTGCTTAGAAGGCCTGTGAAGGGAGAGGAAAGGATTGGATGGCAGGATATTTAATGCTCCTGCCAATAGACAATCTCTATGATTCTGCGAATATGAATTGTTTTTAGTTTTTGGTAAAAGTTTGATTTTTTTTCTGAACTTAAATTTGCTAAACCATTGTTTATGAATACTTTCATCCTTTCAAAAAGTGATAATAGTCACATGTAGGTTTAGATAGTCCATAGATCTATCATGAAAAATATTTTTATTCAGCTTAAGTAGTAAGTTATTTTCAATGTGCACAAAACCTATTAATATCCCCCAACCTATAAATGTGCCCATGGGCACCTGTGAGGCTGTGGGTATACATAAACACCAAATCCATTTCCCCCACCACTTTGTGTGCAGACCATTTTACATCTATCACTTTCTTTTTCATTCTTTCTTCCATGTTGCCACTCACCATAAAACACACTTAAAAAGGGAA
>NW_006784707.1:1029185-1056935 GCF_000442215.2 Lipotes vexillifer | reverse complement strand
GAAAGAGACAGCCGGGATCTATTGAAGGTACGGAGGGACTCAAACATTTTTGTATGTGGATTGCAAAACAGTAGATTAAGTAACCCAATAAACATGCTTTTATTTAACATATGTCCATTTCATCTCCTTTGTTCAAAGAATGGCTTGATAATCCAACTGCACAGTCAGACTTAATACTAGATGGAAAGTGCTTCAATCATATTTGTCTTCTCTCGAGGCAAGGACCATGAGAATCATATTTTATTTTTAAAAATCCATTGAAAGCTATTATCTATCAAATGTTCTACATGAAAGAAATAGAAAAAAATTCCAGAAGTAGTGTTTATTTAGACAAACAGAATATAAATTCCCCGATGTTTTTCTACATTACTAAATAATACTGCGGAGGTAGTGGGGGGAAGGGTTCACTTCATAAGGAAGCAAACAGAAATTCCTAAATTCTAGTCCCAATAATGAGTGTTAATTATATGCTATTTTCCTTTTTTTTATTTGAAAATAAAACTTGAGGAATTATTATGTTTGAACTTTTATTTCACAGAAGGATGCTATTTGCAACTGGAATCTGTATATATATAATTAGTGCTCTAGAAACCCAACTGTCTGGAGAAAATCATGTTTAACTAGTTATGAGTATTAGTAAACATTCAACTAATAACTTAGTGATTGTTAAATTATTGTTCTCTGGCAAAGGTTTAAATATCTATATTGATAGGTATTTAACTTGTAGTAGTAGTCGGTAAATATCCATTACTTTGTGTTTCACTTTTTGTATGATAATTTAAATACCACCATAAATAATATTAACAGATCACGGCATTCCCTATATATACAGTAGAGATAAAGTAATATACACACCACTACAGAATGTATACATTTGCACATTTTTTAATATTTTAAGGGAGAAACAATATAATTTCATAATTCAAATTTCATTCAATTTTTCTTAAAATATTTTCCTAATTTAATTCAAAAATGTTATTTTATTAACAAATAAGCAGGAAAAATTTACAAATCAGTCAGGGATAGTGGATGATACATCACTGAAGTTTGGTAAAAATATTTTAAAGTTTTCCATTTAGAAAAGAGAGCATGGTGCTTCACTATCTATAAGTCTGTAAAATTTCAGGTACCAAAGTGATGCATCCTTTTGGAACATAAGGTGATCATTTGTTAAAGTTGCAGTGATTTAATGATGTTTACACTCAGCTACTCATTTAATGGAGCCTATAATTTTTGTGTTGAATCCTTCACCAAACTGCACATTCCTTTGGGAAAAAAACTACATATATGTAGTTTTTCATTTACCAAGGTAGGTCCTTTACATATTGCTATAGTGACATCCTAAACTTTTTTCATCCTTTATTTAAAGAAACCTGAATATAGATACAATATTATGGTAGATGGACTTTAAAGGGGTCCCCATGATCTCAGCCTGCTGGTTCAGGTCCTTATATAATCCCTCCCCTTGAGTATGGGTGAGACCTGTGACTTGCTTTTAACCAACAGAATATGGCACATGGTATGCGATGTCATTCCCATGATCACATTACATTATACAAGACTCCCTCTTGCTAGTAGACTTGCTCTAGAGTCCCTCTCTCTCCTCTGCTAGCTTTGAAGAAGCAAGCTTCCATCAATCCTCCAGCAGTAAGGAATGGAATGCTATCAGTAATCATGGGAGCAAGGAGGCAAATCCCTCCCTAGCTGAGTTTCCAAGTGAAAACACAGCCCTGGCAGACACTTGATTGCAGCCTTGCAGAAGGCTCAGTGAACCCATGCCCAGATCCTGACCCACAGAAACTGTGAAATAAATGTGTGTAGTGTTAAGTCAGTAAATTTGTGATAATTTGTTACACTGTGTAGAAAATTAATACAAAACCATAAGAAAATTTTTTTTGAGAAAAGACAGTATAAAGGATCTCTTTTCCCATTCTTTAAAAAGAACACAGAAAAGTAGGCATACACTCAAATGTAATAGCAAGGCAAAATGCATATAAATCCAGATAGTCTTATTGTGGTCAAAGTAAGTACCTGGCAGGCACATGGCAGGTGGGATATAGAGAAGGCAGTGCATTTTTATTATAACTGGCTTTTCAGCACAAATGGTGACTCCATGCAATTATCTAATGACCACTGCCACAAAAGTAGTTATTGGATCAATCCTCAGAGTTAATATGAATTTTTTGCTCTCCTAGTATTCAAATATACCCTACTTAAAATGAACTAGTTGATTTTGGGTGCTCTATTGGAAACGTATCTCAAGATCCTAGAATCTTGACTGGAATGACAAATTTAGTTCAAATCATATAACCTGTATCTTCCCTTAACATAAGCATCCTTCTGCTGATATTCCAAGTAGTAACAAGGTGAGAGGATAACTCAGGGAATGTTTTGCCTAGATCGGCTCAAAATATAGAAAGGAAAATGAAGATATTTGGTTCAAATGTGACTTCTTCTCTAATAAATGGCCAGAAAGTCACAGGAAATCAAAGGCTTGCTGACATAACCTTCAGAAAAAAAAATCACAGGACTACAAAGAAAAGTGAAGTGACTTAATCACCTCATATATAAAGGAAATAAATTTAGGATTGTATTTCATTCAGATGTGGATGGAGGATACATTTCCAATGTTAAACATGGAGTTTATATATGGGCACAAGTTTAGTTAGAAAATATACATTTTTTGTGAGCTCAATAGGTGATCGTTATTACAATTTACAAAGAGAATAATGAGAAATTACAAAGAAAGATAAGCAAATTATCACAGAGTGAAATCCTTTACACATTTTTCTACCTATGAATTCTCTGTTCTGTATCTGAACTTACTAGCAGAATTTCATAGCTGACATTCAACACTCATTTCATCACTAAAATGTATCAAAACTGATTTAAAAGAGACAAGTAGTAAAAACAATCAGCCAAAAAGATGTTTTTCAGGTTTCTAATGCAGTTTTGGCCACTGGGCTCTGGTTCACAGGAATATGGGAATGCACCTGAAGGCCATCCGAGAAGCACTTCCCGGTTTATAAATGTCAGCAGGTGATTGATAAAGGAAGCATAATGTAGGTTTCCATGTAACACAAAACATTAGAGTCCAACTTTGACTTTCATAAACTTCCGTGTTGAATTTTTAAGAGTAGGGCCACAGCTCAAATTCTTATTCTCACTTAAAACCCGAAGTAATTATGCAAAATACATTTCAATTTTAGAGATCAAGTCAGAACAGTCAGAAACTGCCAAACAGTAATTAATGAGCACAACTAAGTCACTGTTACATAAGTAGATCAAGAAGTAGCACTGAGCAGAGCCTCCAGGGACCATGCGTGAGCAAGCTGATGGCGCTGCACACCCACCGTCTGTCCCAGGAGGCCAAGAGGGGGGGCCTCACCCACTGTGAGCCTCTAGCTTAGCAAGACGGTCACATCATCATAGTAATAAGTAAACGACCACTGCTGATCAGAAGAAATACTCTTTCTGGCTTTCACTGACTGTACTTTGCATGTTGAGCTCACTTTTCAGAGCAGTCTCAGCATTGTCTCCAGTTTTTGGAATATTCGACTCATTTTTTTCATATAGCCATCTCTGTTGATAAATGCGTACAGCAATGGCAGTGATGCAGAGCAAGATAAATATCACAACTGCTATCACACCTACAGAGGAAGGAAAACACAAAGTCAAATTATAAACTGTAAATGTCAGCCTAACTAGAATCTACCCTAGCATCATTTATCATCAGAAAATTTGAAACCAAGTGGTATTATAACATTAAGTGTACTTAAGTACATTAAGTGTACTTCTAAGTCCACGCAAACTTTAGACACAGACGTTTTATGACTTAATTTCCTAAAGACATATCATGATTGGATTTCAGTGAATGTTTTCACTCTAAAATACAGAAACGCAATGAGGTCTCTTAGGTTATGCCTACACTTCATGCTAATTGAGCAAGCAGGTTTTTATTATTTTAAAAGTATAGAGTGTGTAGCCCCACCACAGAGTGATTAAATGCTTATGTCTATTTTAATGAAAATTCAATTAAATTTTAATGCTGATATACCGTTGAACTACAGTAATGTGGTGTGTATCCCATCTATCTCTATGAGACCAACAGAGTCTTAAGTGATTGCTGCCTCTGGGGGGTCCTCACCCTTGTGTGATTCCCCCGTGACCTGCTTCTAACCGAAACAATATGACAAATGTGATGGGCTGTACCTGATTATTTGTAAATGATTACATGATTATGTTATATAAGCTTGTAGCATCTGTCTTGCTAGAGTCTCTTTCTTCCTGCTGGCTATGAGGTGGCAAGAGCCATGCTGGGAAACTCCACATGACAAGGAACTGCAGATGGCTTCCTAGTGCTAAGGAAAGACTGTCCAGGAGCAGCAAAAATTCAGAAGCTCTCAGTCTTACCTCTGCAAGACACTGAATGTAGCCAACAACCATGCACCTGAGGAAGTGGCTCCTTCCCCAGTGGAACCTTTAGATGAGACCCCAGCCCAAGACCCCAGATGAGGCACCTTGCTTTCAGCATTGTGAGACCCTAAGCAGAGGACCTAGCTGAGTTGTGCCCAAACTCCTGACTCACAGAAACTGAAGGATAATACATGTGGATTGTGTTAAGCTGCTAAATAGGTGGTAATTTGTCATGCAGCAACAGATAACTAATATACCATTTTATAAAAAATTGTAGACATATTAATAACATTCAGTTATCTGGAAAGTAAAAGGAAAACATTTCTCTTGTTGGAAATGTATTGAAGACATTAGGTTTGCCAGCAGTTCTCAACCTTGGCTGCATAGCAGACAATAACTCAGAATCTTTTGGTGGGAGGCCTAGGTATCAGCATTATTTTAAAAGCTCTTCAGATTATTTTAATGCACCATCATGGTTGAGACTGTCAAGCTAAGCCATAGGAATGTTTACTCAAGCTATATCACATTAGTGAAGAAGGAATCCATTCTGAAACAAATAGATAAAAAGAAGCATTCACTAGTTAATACAGTTTTAAGATGACTGACACAGGCATTAATTAATATCTCCATTTAACAAATGTAAGCAAACATATGTTACTGCTTAGCTGTATAAATCAAAATTTGTATTGCAAAATGAGGGTTCTTCATTATACTCTGGGACAGACATAAGCAAGTGTAATAGAGCCCAACAAACTCAAAGCTTGGTTGGGTATAACTGGTCACAGAGATTCCTGGGCACATGCTATCAGGAACCCAGACTCCTTCTTACCTGAGAGGAGGTAGCATATTTATTATTTTGTGAATATTCTTAAGTATTCATAAGTAGAATATTCATTACTTTCAATATATTTTGCATCTCACTTGGGGACAAATAACACAGTTACTTTAGTTATTTTTATGTTTAGCTACAGGACCTTGCTTTAAGAGCTAAACTATATCCAATTTTAGTGTCAGGGACCAGTAATTCTCAATAACATTGATCAAGCCACTTGATTATATGATGACTCTCACCATTACACTGACCCACCTATACATCCAGGGTTTTCTGTATGTGATTGATCATATCTAACTCTAGCTTGTTTTTGTTTCATGAGGTTTGGTGGCATCCTAGAAAAACTTCTATCTCTACCCCCTATCTGATGAGATTGAGATAATTTGAATAATGCATCTGATGCCTCCCATAATCTTCCTATCAGCAACTCCAGTGTAAGGGTGTTTTTGACAAACGCTCATGTCTGCCTGTGTCTCTGTCTATCTACACATCTGTCTCTTTCTCTATGCATCCACCTGCCCATCTACAATATGGATCCCTTGGCAAGAAACCCTCTGTGATCTCTGGCTTACCAAGTTTGAATATTGCTTAGGTTGATTCTCCTCTCCTATAACACTCCCTTTGTTTACAAGAGGAGAAAATAATGATGCAAAATGCAGAACATGGAGAAATCCACCTATTGGGATAATCCTTTAAACAGATCAAATATTTCACATGTGGGTGCAGTCTGTGATCAATTAGAAAAAAGTCTGATAATTCTTTTTGGAACAATACACTGGACGTCTATATACTCAGTGACTGACAAACCACCCAGCAACTAGCCACCACACAGATGGAAGGCAGGTTCAAGTGAATTGTAGGGCCTAGTAAACTGAACCATTCTGTCCCTAAGACCTTCTGTGCTCTCATCCTCCATCCCATGTATCAGGAACCAAGTAGGATTTCTCAGGGGAATGATATTCAGCAAGAGCAATAAAACTCTAAGGACCACATATTTGTTCTATCATCAATTTGACTATTATCTCTGGTCTTGCTAATAAAAGGGGACAAACTATGATAATTTGTGAAATTTTGAACTTGGATTCCTACTTTGTAAATGCTAATCACATTTAAGTTGATTTATTTTCACTTAGCTTTGGCATTATAGTGAAGTCTTCTCATTAAAAATAAATTAGAATGATTTAGGATTAAAGTTTAATTTAAATTTTAAAACAAATGTTATTCCTTTTAGATATGCATTCTAAATAACATTTATGGTTTTTATTTGTTCTTGGAGTTATAAAATGGAGGTCATATTCCTCACTCATTACGAAAATAAAAGTAGTTGAGACAGAAATGGAAATGTTAAAATTCTTACATAGATATGGTCAGCACTTTAAAATGTCTGAATACTTTCCTAATCGTCTGGAGAAAACGGGTGTCTGGATGGATACAGATGAAATGAACAGATCCAATCTGAGCAGGTGTGTAGCCGGCCTGAACAGTGGACGCCCAGTCCTATCACCCAGCTCTAGCAGTAATTACCTCACTTTGAGGTAGCAAGGAATGGAGAGCAGTTTACTTCTTTCTACTCACCAAGCAGAGTTTGCAAATTACTCACATTCCAATAATCTAATTAAACAAATTAAAACGTTCTTTGAATGATAAGGAGGGAGAATTGAGTATTAATTTTTTGAGTCAGACCTGGATAAATTTTGCTTCAAAGGATATATTAGAAGATATTTAAGATGCGATTACTTTTACTTCTTCAAATATATATATATATATGCATATAGATGAATGGATTTATTTGATGGATATCGCTTTCTATCTATCTATCTCTCCATCCTAAGATAAGCTTGATGCCAGACCGAGTTTTATATCTTTATGTTCAGGAAAATGACAATTTGCATAGTTTAGGTGCTTCTCCCAGTATGTTTTATTTTTAATCTTATTTTAAAATGTTTTGGGCTAAGGGGAGGTCCATGGCTATTTTAAATCAAAGAAGTAAAAGTAAATGCATCTTAAATATGTATATATCCTGGGAGAAACTAATGGCTATATTCAAATGAAAATCCTCTTATTATTCTGTAGTTTGGCAACCATCCTTTAAAAAGTGTTTCAGTGAACCATTCATCGATTCCTTCTCCTAAGTATCTCCAAAGGAGCTGAATTTGGTACAATCACGTCAAGAACATGAGCAATTGTATGTGGCCTGCCACTGCCATTGACCTCACAATCAGCACGGATTCTCACGGATATTTTTTGGACTTTGCTAACAGTGACAACAACGCCAAGGACGAGGTCATTCGCGGCCCCGTTACCTCCGATGACCGCGGAGTCACTTCTGTTCGCATTAACTAAGGGCTCTCCCTCATCTGTTGATCCAGAACGACCTACAGTAGAAAAAGAATGACAGAGGAGAGTGGAAGGGAGAACTTTTGAGAAATCCACAACATTTGAAAGAAGAGCAGACAACGCAGAGACAGAAATGAACTTGAAACGAAGAACCGAGAATGGAAAGACCAGGGAATGGGGAAGGTGTACAAAAAGAGGACTTTTGGAAACCTCTGGGATGAAGACTGGGTGGAAGACCGCGGGCGCAGAGTGACCGCGGTCAAAGGGCCACGCACCTGCGCCGCCTGAGAGCGGTCGGGTCGCCTCCCGCGCTGGAGCTCTGGGCCCCGCCCCCTCCGCGCAGCGGGACGCGGCGGCCACGTGTCCGCGGACAGTGACCCGGGCGGGCCCGCCCGGGCGCAGCGCCGCCTTCAGCGGGGCGGCGGGACCGAAGCGCACTGCCGAGAGGCAGCCGGTGAAGCCGAGCGCGCCAGCCCGCTGCGTGTCGCGGTCCGCGCCGGGAGGCCCTGCGGGCAAAGAAGTGGGACACACCGTTAGGGCTCAGGAGCGACTGGCGGGGACGCAGGAATAGCCTGAGTCTGCGCAGCAGTGATGAACTGAACTTCCCTCCGAGCCCTTCGTTTTTAGGAAAGAGCCAGAGTCGGTACCTGCCGCCTTGGTTGATGCCCTGTGGGTGCTCACTCCCCGTGTGAGTCAAGTGAAGCTTCTTTGGATGCAGTCACGGGGCACTGAAGAATGAAATCCTCCGCCAATGCATTTTTCAAAATATTTTTAACAGCATTTGTGGCCAGTAATTTAGGTCTCCTGGGTTGGGGGACCGCAGCGTTCTGGGAATCCCTTCTTGCAGTTCCCTCACAATTAACACCTTATTCTGGCTGACTGTTCTGAGCCCCACACAGAGGGCCTCTCCGTAACTGCAAGTGCTGCCCTGGGAACTCCGCACCACACTTCCTTTCCCCCTCTTCACAAAGGTGGTCTCTGTCCGGGGTCCATAAATCAAGGCTTTTGCCCCCATCAACCCCCTCCTGGATCCCCGTCCTCATCCCCAACTGACAGAAGTTGGTTATTAAGACCGAAGAAGAGCAGCGACGGACACAGGAGAGAACATCAATTCGTTCACTTCAGTTATGATTACATCCCGCAGTGCGCTTGCTCAGTGGGTATGAAATCTGACCAAAGGCCCTTAGCTGTAGACTTCAAGTTTAAATGTATCAGTCTGGGAAGCGTCCATGTCCCCCACAGAGGAAACCACATCAGTATGAGGCAACTTTGGCATCTGCTGTCAAACTCCCTCTCACTTCACCTTGTGTAGAAAGGCTCGTTGCCTCTTCTTTTTCAAACAATCATAAGCTACCAAGAATTTACCAAATGATTCCCATAGGCTGGGCATTGTGCTAAGTGATTTATAGACTTGTGAATAGTGGCATTTGAACTCTGAAGCCAGGGGTGTGTAACCACACTTCCAGCTAGCCTTGCCTGGTGCATCAGTTACAGAAGGTCACTCTCCTTGGATCATCCCTCTCTCATGCAACATGTGGAAAGCCCTTGGTGGGCAGTGTGTTTTATTCTTGCCTCCCCCTGCACTTAGCTTAATGTCTGTTACATAGGATGCATGCAATATATATTTTATAATCAAAGAATAAATTTAGTCCCATTACCACCCTTCTGTGGACAGTTTGGGTATTGAAATTTTTAAAAATGTGTCACTCTCAAGGTGTGACCTGAGAAATTCAGAGGACTGACCTTGTGATAAAAGATAACTTGCACTGGCTCCAGATAAAAATGTACGTCCATAGTTGGCTGCCATCTTATGCCACTGAGTTTTACTGAATGTCGTGGTAACTAAACACATCCTCATTGTCGCTAAAGTTAAACAACATACCCTAAAGCTTCTATTTGAAGGATAGCAGAATATGCCACCCCCAAATATGCCATTTTGGCATAAGGATTATTTTCTTGAGAAACAGCAGGTACAAGGACACTGACATCTACTTTCTGTTCCTGAAAGCAGGAGATAAAACTCTTATGGGAAAGCTGCCCTTTTTGTACCAGGAGGAAAAATACATTTTTATAACCAGAGATGAGGAGACCAGCCCAGAGAAATCTGTACCTACAAACCTTGTTAAAGTAACCCCTAGCTTCCTTTCATCTCCTCATACATTTTAGTTGCTTTTTCACAATCACCACTCTCTGTTCAACCTCATATATAAACCTTGGACCTATCTGCTTTTTGGGTCTTCATTTTCCTGTAGGGACTCCCATGTACATTTAAAAATCTGTATGCTTTTCCCCTGTTAATCTGTCTTATGTCAATTTAATTCTCAGGTCCAGCCATAGACCCTAAGAGAGGAGAGGTCAAGTGTTGCCTCCCATACAAACTCATGGGGGTGGATTTCCTGAATCTTATTACAGGTCTCACCGTTTTTCCTATTAAACTTCATCTCACTATTTCAGTCTGTAATTCCTGAAAACCAAATATTCTGTATCCTTATTTCTTCTGGCTTGGAAAAGAGCTGTACCTTCAAGAAAAATGGCCTAACTTTGAGATTTTCAGCAAATGTATTGGGAGTTACTTGGGCTTACAAAATTCTGTTCATGATTTTAAAGTTGCAAAAGTAAATGTTTGCTATGGAAAAGACCTCTAAAAACAACTAAAATTGGGGGCATGCATTTGCATTGTTATAATCATAATAGACATCTGTCTGACACATATAGCTACCTTGGTCAAGTTGATTATACAAGACATCAAAGATCTTTATGCATGTGGAATTTCTGGTAGCTCCTTAAGTACACTGAAGTAAAATGAGCTATGTACAACCCAACTAAAGGATTATCAATTAAAAGGGTAGATTAAAGATGACTTTACTTTTAACATTTTGCATTCAGATATTATCTATTTCTTAAAGAAAGGCACCCTTGCTTATGTATACTTGAGAGAATATCAAGAAGAAATAAAATGAGAGACACTGCAATAGTAACACAGGACTTTTGCAAGGCTAACATCTGAAAAAAAAAATTCCAGGTAAAATAAAAGTTTTAGCTGTTGGACAAATACTAGCTTTCCTGTTCCTGGTGAAAGTCTGACCTGAGCACTACTAGGCAAGGGTAACAGAAGGAATCTCAGGCAGACATTTATCATAATGAATTAGGCCAATTTTGTGGAATTTATTTTTTAAAGATAACCTAACTTCATGTCTTTAGATAGTTTTGTTACTAAGGAAAGAAACATCAGTAGCATATCATATTGCATTGTATTTTCCTGTATTTCAAGACTGTACTTAATATTTATACATATATGTGGATTTGTGAGTGTGAATGTGTATGGGTGGATTTATATGTACCTGGAGAGCCTATCATTAATCATGTAGCTGTAACTATGTTATGCATGTACATGTGGGTATAAATATACATTGAAAGGTTTGGTGCTCACAGTTTCCTGTCCATTTTCCATCCTGAGGTCATGGTTTTGATTCATTTTTTGATTGGAGTAATTCTCTAGTATTTTCTTAAGATGGGAAACTTGATTAGTATTTAATCTCAATCTTTCCTTGTCATCCAAAATATCTTTTTTTAACCTGGTCAGATAAATTATATATTAGATGTATGAGTTGTAACCATTCTTCTTAGCAGTATATCATTCTCTCATTCTTATTCTATTGCTGCAAATGAGAAGTTGGATGCTGATGTCAATATCATTATTTTCCATTGTAGTAACTTCTGTCTAGAAAGTCTGGAAGATTTTTCTCTATGGTTTTGTAATTCACGGATTTTCCCAGAATTTCCCCAGATGTGTGTCTTTTCTCATCAGAATCAGTGAGTCCTTTCAATCTGCAACTCAGGGTTTCCTTTAGCTCAGAGAAATTTTTTTAATACATAAGTATTATCTTTGCTTCTAATTTTCTTTCTGGATCTCTATTTATTCATATTAGGTTTTCTAGATCTAACTTCCAAATGTTTTATTTTTCCCTCCTAATTTCTACGTCTTAATGTTTTTGCTCTGTGGCTTGAGATATTTCATCTACATGATACTCCATGCCACTATTTAAGGATAACCAGTGATGATTCTCTCCTTTAGATCACCCAGTGAAATTTTGAAAAATCATATTTATTTTAATTACCAGAGTTGGTGCTTGTGTCTGTGTGTGTGACTTTATTAAAATCTCTTTGAGTGCCAAGTTTCATCCTAGTTGTCTTCTGTCTTCTTCAATAGCTCTATTTTGATGTAGGAAATTTTATTTGTTGTTTTTTCTTCTTTCTCTACCCCTACTCTTACTTTTAGATTCCCTTAGTGGTGGCATCATTATTTACTTATTTATTTATTGGGACTGCTTATTGGGACTCCATGGTTAAGGATGTTATACGATACACAGGTCCTGACACTGTGGACAGTGCAGCTTCTCTGCCCTATAGTCAGCAGCAGACCTGCATTCAGACTATCTGACTCCTTATAAAGCATAGGAAGAGGTCTCTCACCCTCACCCTCACCAAGGTAGGAAGGATGTGTCCCGACAATCCATCCCTTTCTCAGCTCCAGGAGGAGCAGAGAGGATGGGGACCATAATGTGGAGCAATGTTGACCTTCCCTTTGGAAGTCTTGAGCTCTCTGCAAGGCAAACTTTCCCCAGGATCCACGGTCTTCACATACCACCCTAAGACTCTGTTGTGTACTCCTCCTCCAGCCCAGAGGGTAAACTCCTACCCCAGCTCTCTCATTCACACTTTCCTGCCTCCTCTTCCCTGCTGGGCTGACCCTATAGTTCCTAGGTTCAGGGGCACAAGCAAGTTGAATTGGGAGTAGAGGCAAGTCTTATGGTCCAAGCTGCATTTCCCAGAAACAGGTCCACACAAAGTCGGCATCTGAATTAATAGAACTGTGCTTAGAAAGACAATGAGTGCTAATCTATCTTCCCTGTTAGCTGACTCCTGAAATTCCATCATTAAGTTCCTTCCTTTTGGCTCAAAAATTTTCTTCCCTTTAAAGTGTAAGGAGAAAAAAAAGGTGGGGGAACCTTAGGAGAATACTTAGTGCATTATTAGAAATTTACACATCAGGATGAAAATGTCTGATAAACCTCTAGTTTGAGAACACAGGCATCAACAGAAAGTAAGGGGAAATCAGGTGCAGTTTCATGCTAGGAAAAAAGGGGAGGGGAAAGTGGTTTGAGCATGGATGTGAAGAAAAGTCATGTTTAGGAAAAAGTGAGCTAAGGGCTGAGGATAAAGTTCACTTCTCCTGCAATTTTGAGTAGAACCCCTTAAATCACTTTGGATAAAAACAGATTTAATATATTTTTTCTCTTAAAAAATGTCTATGGTACGAAATCTTGAGAGCACGATCACATTTCCAACAATTTAGGACATAAACATTCTCAACTGTCTCAGGTATTGGGTAGTGTTGCCTTTAAAATATATTGCCAAGGCCATGCATTCCAACACACGAGATGATTTCTTGTTTTGTGAGGAACAAGCATGTTAACAAAAGGTTTACAAGGAAAAGGAAGGAACAAAGAATTAAAATGTGTGTGAAGAGCTTTCCGCTACCCACAATGAACAGTGTTTCTGAAAGGCACTGGCAGTAAACAGTGGAACAGCGAAAGGAGCATTTCCAAGATTCCCTGAGGCTCTCATCTACAAATAAGATTCAGGAAACAGAGTGAATTGTCCATGGAATTGCAGAAAGCAATGAAGAGTATCAGAAAGGGTAAATATGTAGATAACTGAAGTGAATATCTACTGTTTAAAACAACAGCAATAATAATGTCTTGTGGAAAAAATAATATGTAAAAGTAAAATACATGACAACAATGGCAAAAGGGGTGGAAGAGGAAGTAAAATGGAAAAGAAATAAGGTTTTTACATAGTTTGGGAAGTGTACAAAGTAGTATATAATAAATCAAGGATGAATAATTAATCTTAAGAGTAACTGATAAAAAAATACAAAAAGGTACAACTATAAAGCTAATACAGGAGATTAACAGTCCCAAACTGGAAGCAATCCAGCTGCCCATCAACATAAGAATAAACAAACTGTGGTATAGTCATGCAATAAAAGACTATCCAGCAAAGAGAGCAAGTGAACTACTATTACATGCAACAACATGGGTGAATGTTAAAAACATTTTAGTGAATGAAATTGGCTAGACTGAATATAAGTATCAACCTGCTATTTATTTTGGAGTTGATGAAACCAGAGTGAACTTCCTTTATGCTAGCTAAATAAATGACATAATTAGAAAATCATGCTAGACAGACTTTTCCAGTTTTGTCTTTCCAACAATTCAGGGTTGGAGGGACCTGATTTTCAGAGTCAGAAAGAAGTGAATTATTCCCTCTTCCCGGCACCCCACCCCACCACACCAAACTATCCCTGGCACTTGCAACCAATACCTGGGAAGAAATCAGGGGTGATTTGGGACCCTAAGCACTTTAACAAGCACTCCTAGCAGGTACTTACTGGAAGAATATTCTTTAGTAAATTATATCAACTCTTCCTATAATGACATTTCAATAGTCTCTGCCACCCTTTCACATAACAAGGAAATAATGTCAGAATCTACATGTGTGCTGCTTTTAGCTCATCAGCTCTTTTTAAAATTGTGACTAGGCTTGTCCAGCCTTCTCTTGATGTGCCCTCACTCCATCTCAGAGGCCCTTAACCCTGGGCCTTTCCAGTTCTCCCCCTCTATTTCCCATCAAACCCTGTTCTTGAATAAACACATTCACACAAGAGAATAAATGTCCAATTATGACTCAGTGTCCTAACTCTCTCAGGTACATGTGCAGAAAAGGCATTAGCAAAAGAAATAAATCTCTAATGGATTTTTTTCCTTATTTTTGAGATTCATTTCAGATGCCATAAAATTCACCCTTTTAAAGTGTACAATTCAGTGGGTTTTTTTTACAGGGTTGTAAAACCTTTCCCAGTAATTGCAGGATCTATCACCCTGAAAGAAACCCTGTACACATTAGTGGTCACTTCCGACTCTAACCTCCCTCCCAGCCCCTGGAAAACCTAAACTACTTTCTGTTTCTATGAATTTGCCGATTCTGGACATTTCATATAAAAGAAATCATACATTATGTGGTCTTTTGTGTTTATCTTCTTTCATTTAGCATAATGTTTTCCAGGTTCATCCACGTGGCCCCATGTATGAGTACTTCATTACTTTTTATGGCTAATATTCCATTGTACACCACTTTTGTTTACCTAATCCTTAGTTGATAGACACTGGGGTTGTTCCCAATTTTTGGTTATTATTAATAATACTGCTCTGAAAATTAGTGTACACCTTTTGTGTACGGATATATATTTTCAATCCTCTTGGGTATATACGTAGGAATGGAATTTCTGGGTCACCTGGTAAATATGTTTAACATTTTAAGGAACTGCCAAACTGTTTTTCCACAGCAGCTGCACAATTTTATGTTCTCACCAGCAATGGACAAGAGTTCCAGTTTCTCCATATCCTCTATGACACTTGTTACTGTCTGTCTTTTTGATCATAGCCATCCTATTGGTTGTGAAATGGTATCTTGTGGTTTTGATTTGCATTTCCCTGGTGACAAATGATTTTGAACATCTTTTCATGTTCGTATTTGTATATCTTCTTTGAAGAAATGTCTAGTCAGATGCTTTGGCCATTTTTAAATTGGGTTATGTCTTTTTACTGTTTAGTTATAAGAATTCTTTATGTATTCTGTTTATCAGATAAAGGACTGGCAAATATTTTTTCTCATTTTTGTGGGTTGTCTTTTCACTTTCTTGAGACTGTCCTTTGAATTACAAAAGTTTTTAATTTTGATGAGATCCAATTTATTTTTCTTTGCTGCTTGTGCTTTTGAGAATCTATGATCTAACCCAAGGCTTTTAAGAAAACTTCTCTAAAAAAACCGTTGCCTAATCCAAGGTATATGGTGTTAGGCAGGGGTCCAACCTGATTTTTTAAACTTGTGGATATCCAATTGTGCCAGCACCATTTGTTGAAGAGATTATGTTTTCTCCATTGAATGGTCCTGGCACCAATGTTAAAAGTCAACTGACCATGAATATACAGTTTTACTTCTTGACTCTCAATCTAGCCCACTGACCAATATGTCTATCTTATGCCAATACCACACAGTCTTTACTACTGTAACTTTGTACTAATTTTTGAAATCATGAAGGGTGAGACCTCAAACTTTATTCTTCTTTTCAAGATTGTCTTGCATTTCCATATGAATTTTGGGCTCAACTTGTCAATTTTTGCAAAAAAAAAAGGCCATTTGGATTTTGATAGAAATTGTGTTGAATCTGTAGATAAACTTGGGGATCACTGCCATCTTAGCAATGTTGAGTCTTTCAATCCATGAACACAGATACCTTTCCATTTATGTAAGTCTTACATAATTCCTTCCAACAATGTTTTGTTGTTTTCAGTGTACATGTCTTGCACTTCTTTTGTTAAAGTTATTCCAAAGCATTTGATTATTTTTGATACTACTGTAAATAGAATATTTATTCTATTATTTCATTCTTCATTTGATTCTTGTATTGTTCATTGCTAGTATATAGAAACATAGTAAATTTTTGTGATGGTCTTGTATCTTTTCCAAAACTGTTTATTAACTCTAATAGCTTTTTTCATGGATTCCCTACGAGACCATGTCCTTGACCAACAGAGATAATTTTACTTCTTCCTGTTTTATCTGGATAATTTTTACTCTTTTCCTTGCCTAACAGCTCTCCTTCAAACCTGCACTACAGTCTTGAACAATAGTGGTAAGAGTGGACATCCTCATCTCATTACTGATCTTAGGGGAAGACTTCCATTATTTCACCATTAAGTGTGATAATAGCTGTAGGGTTTTTGCAGATGCCCTTTTCCATGTGAGGAAGTTCCTTTCATTCCTAGTTTGTTCAGTGTTTTCATTATGAAAGCATGCTGAATTTTTTCAAATGCTTTTTCTGTGTCTATTGAGGTGATCATGTGTTTTTTGTCCTTTAGTCTATTAATATGGTGCATTACATTGATTTTTATCTGTTGAGCCAACCTTAAATTCCTGGGATAAATCTTACTTGGTCATGGCATATAATAATTTTTATGTTACTGCATTAGATTTGCTAACATTTTGTTGAGGATTTTTTCATTTACATTCATATTCCTGAAATTTTATAAACTCTTTGTGTCTTTCTATGTGAATTTCTTCTAGATGAGATAAACCTCTTAGAGCATAGGAAAGACTAATATATGTCATATAAGTCAATGGAGTTTTTAATATCTAAACTCTAGTCTCTCTATGCAAATCTCAGTAGGTAATTTCCATGAATGATTTATGGAGCTCCTTTTCAACATACAATTCTTCAGTGGGTTTTCTTTACCCCACAGATAATTGGCCTACTAAGGTTTACTCACATGACTATATTGATGTGAATTGTACTCTCTCCCAGGAAGAGATAGGAAGACATATCTTTAGTCTGCACACTTCAAAAGCAGATTTTTGTTTTGCTTTGATATTTTGGGTTATTTTTGTTGTTTTTTTTAAATGCACAAAAACCAAAATGAATAGAATACCAAATATACAAAAGTCTTTAGAGAAACAAAATTTAGCAAAAATGCTAGGGCACCTTACTTGGTATTTTAAAGCTCTCATACTTTGGGAGTATAAATCCTATCAGAGTTAAAACTACACAGAACACTAGAAATCTAAAGATTTACATTAAAGTAGGATTATACTAAAATTATTTTATAGTAATTGGGAAAACTTAACCTGATTGGTCATCACTAATAAGATCATTGAAGAATGGAAAGAACAAAAGCATGTTAATTAGAAGATGATGCGGAACGAATTTTCCATAGCACACTAGGGTAAATAATAATAATGACTAACTAGATTAGTTAATCATTAGAACACTGTTTTATTGTTTGTATCTTGTATTATACCACAGGTGCTTTGAGGGCAGGTACGGTAGTATATTTTGCTATGAGGCATTCGAAATGTCCAATGAAATATAAGTGCATATTAGGGACCACCAAACATTTCTGAATGAATGGATAAGTCAGTGAGTCAAAATAGCTAACAAGAAATAAGTACTGGATAACTTGTCATAGTTTGGGACTACTTTATTTGGGAAATTAGTAGCTCCTTATTAGCCAATCTGTTGGTCTACTTTACTATAAGTTAGTGAAAGGCAGTTCTGCTTATACTTGCCAAATCTGAACACAAAACTGTAGTCCTCTTGTACTCAGTAACTGATTTGAGAGTGGCAGTAGAACAGAAGCCATCCTAAAATAAAGTTATCCAAAACATGAAATGTTTTATTAGCCTTTGATCAAGATATATACCTCTAGGTACAGATGAAATGGATATTTACAGTTTTATTAGATTCAATTGCTTCAGGCTATAAACTTCATTGCTGAGTTTCAACTTTAATTTCTGTGGCCTGAGAGAGATGTTTTTGAATATATCATCCTTGAATAAAAACATTAACACCTTCAGTTTCATGCTACTGTCCTCTATATATTAACTTATAGGAAAATAAAAATTTATATAACAAAATTTATTATTCTACTTTTTTATTAAAACAATCCCCTTCATATAATGCAGTTCAATGATTAAGTCGATTTCTGTAATCTATTGCCTATATCTTTATAGATCATACATTTGAAGCCGAATTGTCCTAAAAATATTCCTTTGTCAATTTCACACTTACTGATAGCAACACTCTATTCATACTTTGGGTCACAGACATTTCTGAATATGCCTCATCTCTCCTGTCAGATGCTGGAGTCACTGAGGGCATGAAGTTGTGTGTGGTCTGTGTTTGTTTTGTTTATTGACCATATCTGTCCTCCGGGATGGGAAGGAGTACGCACGGACTTCCGTCTGGCAGTGGAGGAGAGATCAGATCTGGGGGCAGACAGAACCATCATTCCACACACAGCTTGCACCCGCTTGACAAAAATTCAACTCTGCGGCTTGCACACCCCTTGGGTGATCAATTACTCACTGCTCAGACCAAGGATCCGTCAGGCCAGAGAGTAGAGCTCAATATCAGATAAAAAAGGGAGCAAATTCTTCTCCATTTGGATATTAAAAACAATTATAACTGTTGGGCTGACAGCCAAAGATAGGGTTCTATCTCACTGTTCTCTAAAGCTCAACGAGGTCTTTGAACTTTTAGGAATTTCATAATCTCTATTTAAACATAAACAGTTGTCCTCATGGACAAAAGTTGAAGGAGCAGTATTCCTTTGAATTGTTTTTCCAATTCGTTTTTGGTTTTTGGGGGGTTTGTTTGTTTTTCCAATTCTTTTAAAATTATGCCACTATTTTAAATAGAATTAAAAAATCTACTAATATCATGAAAACAGGGATGTCAGAAATGCCTGAGAAACATCAAAACCACACATCGTAGACTGGAATACTCACCTCTACAATGGGCTGTGATAGGTATAAACATCTCCCAGCACTCAGTGGGAAACAAATGTTCTCATTTTTATTTCTGTGGTAACTGCACCATTACTATCTCACATGTGGGGAGTGCGACTAGAACAATGAACCACAGGAAAGGACCTTCAGCACAAGCTACCGCTCTGTCAATACATCAACAAGGCCAGATTCTTTATCTACCTTTAAGGCAAGATTACAATGCAGGACCACCACTGCTTCAGCCTGAAGTTGTTATTCACTATACCATATGCTAAAACTATATTCTTACCAGTGAAGGAGCACTGGCTTAATCTGCCTTTTTAACAGTTGGGCTGTTTTAACAGTTAGGCTGCAGCGTCTAAATGTTACACTTTTTGCGGTACGCGGGCCTCTCACTGTTGTGGCCTCTTCCGTTATGGAGCACAGGATCCGGGCGCAGGCCCAGCAGCCATGGCTCACGGGCCCAGCCGCTCCGCGGCTTGTGGGATCTTCCTGAACCGGGGCATGAACCCGTGTCCCCTGCATCAGCAGGTGGACTCTCAACTACTGTGTCACCAGGGAAGCCCTACACTTTTGTTATTACCATTTACAAGAGCACCCTTGGAGAGCACTAGCATTCATAACATTTCCTCTGTCTGAAAAATAAGAAGTCATCATTTCATTGCCTATCATCTGTTTGAAAGACGTGATCGCTTTAATAGCTACTATGATTCTCCACATATTTTGAACATCCATTCATGTGCCTTTTCTAACATTCTCAAGTTGGTGATGTAGCATATATCTGTGGGGTAGAAGAAATGACCAAAAGAATCAATGTATAAATGGCTGAACACCTAATAAGTTTCCATCGATTATTTAGGACGAAATATAGCCATATGAGTATCACGTACCAGAGGAGGAATAATAAACATGCCACAAGAGGATTTCCCCTAGATATCATTTAAATAGCAATAAAACATACAGTTTATATATAATCAAAAATAAAAGAAATAACTTTCAATGTCTGTTTTTATTTCAATGTAATTCTTGGTGACAAGGGGAAAAAAAAGGCATCAAGAGTTTGATGTCTAAATAGTAAAGTATGCTTTTACTTCGGCACTTTTATGGAGAATAACTGGCAGCCATAAAGGATGTCTGTAGGATATTTAGGCTGTGATTTTCCAAGAGTAGCTGGGAGCAATGAACACATTTCACCTCAGCTCACAGGCAAGGCAGGGCCTAGACCACAGCCCAAAGCTTGTTTGCTAAGAGAAAATAAGCAGCTTTTTCTCTTCCTTCTTAAACATAAATCCAGATTTATCATTAAAATGATTTCTGCATTTGATTCCTGATTACTACAGAATTTGTGAACTTATATCTGCTTTGATTTTGTCTTTCCTGAATTGTTAGAAAAATGCAAAGTTTCATTATGCTTGATTGCCAAGTGAGAGGGTAAGTGTGGAGGCATTTTTCAAGGAATGCCCTTGTTCAACTCGCAAGCAGCACTTACTTGTGATTATATGCACACTCAGACAAGAGTACAAGCTTCTACCTTGACTGTCACTCGCTGGGAAATCATGCATATATCAAGGAGCTTCTTTCAGCATGATGAATGCTTCCCATGTTTGCAAACTAACACTTCCAATCCCAGTCACTGGGTGGTGGGGGGAGGGGGCTCGCTTTCTTCCACTTACCTAAAATTGTCCCCAACGTGAGGGATTTGACAGCATTGAATTCTGTCCCTGAAGACAGGATGACTTGTCTCCTTGCATTCTGGTTAACCTATTAAATGTTCCACATGATATAAACATCAAAATGTCAAGCAATTTTGATGATAAGAGGATGGGAATCAAAGGAAGACCAAGAAAAATGATAAAAAAAAATAAGCCATATGTTCCTGCTATCACAAAGGTTAAAGGAGAAAAGTGTATTATAAACAATTCTTGTAACACCTCAAATTCAACTCCACCTCATTGCCCATCCCATTCCCCTACATTTGTCTTTATGATTTAAGTATCTATAATTGGTACAATCCACAAAGAAATGCAAGAGCTACTTTGAACCTCAAAGTTTTTACTTATTTAGAGGAAATTTGTAACATGAGCAGAAAAATGTATTATCCAGTGACAATGTGTGACTTAAAGACTCCAATGTTTTTCAAAATGTATTCCCACTTTAAGCAAGATCTTGCTTTTCCCCTTGTGTTTAAATTTCTGTAGCATTTGTTCTTTTGTAACCCAGTGGGAATAGGTTCCCACTGAAATATCTCCAGTAGTCACTATGATAAACTATGCAATATTTCCCAACCAAATAAAGTAAAACCAATGAGGACAGCTTGGTATTTTAAGTGGTCAAATATTAATAATAATTTTGACAGTTTCTTGCTAACAAACAGACATTGCAAAACAAAACAAAACACATTGACCTAGCAAGACTTATGGAAGAAGAGTGCCAGATGTGCATTTCTTTTACTAGGATTTATTATCAAATTTTTGCTTTAGGTCATACATTCTGAGCATCACAATTTTGATTACTGTTGCTGTTGTTGAATTTACAACCTTACCTCGACAAAGACCACTGCTGCTTCTCTGTTAATCTTAACCTGGTGAAGCTGTCCATCAGCCAGGTTTTTAAAACCAAAGTTAAAAACATCAGGTTCTCGGTGTCTGTTTAGCTTATACCTGATTTGCAAACTTCCTAAAGAAGAGAAAAATGACATTTTTAACTGAAATATAATTTTATAAAAACTGCCAATGCAGGTTCTAAGTCACATTTTTAAAAAAATAATATAACTTGAATCTACGGAGTATTTACTTGAGTGCACAATAGTCACCTTTCCTGGACTGGTAATCATTTATGTGATGTTCTGGGGCCAAATTCAGAATTCAATTACACAGTCTTAAAAGTCAAGACAAATGGTCTTTTTCCAAGTTCTTCCATTTTCCTCAACCAGAGGAAAAAGTCTAAGTTAAGCATATGAAAATGCCAAGCTAGGCTTGAAGTTAATTATTCATGTGGTGTTCATATTATTAAACGGTAAAACCTCAAGCAATATTATATTAACATTCAGTTTCTATAAGCATAACTTCTTTTAATGTGACTTATGTTAATGCATTTTAATTTATCACTGACATTCATATATATATATGTATATATATATATATATATATATATATATATATATATTTTGCACAACCAGAAATGTTTTCTAAGGTTTCTGCCATAATCAAGAAGCAGCAAAAAGAGAGAAGTAAGTGATTTGCTACAATATCCAAATCTTCCAGTCCACACACTGCTCTCCTTCATAGATGCACCCTCTACCTGGTAACTCTGGTACAACCTGTAATATATCTTATCAGTCAGCTATCATAGAAATCTCTTCCAGAAGTTAAGTTTCTCCCCTTTATTCTCCATGAGAAAAGGTTAAAGCTTGATTTTGCTCTCTAACTTGGAAAGTCTTGGTACTGTTCTCTTACTGGTGACCATGGGTTAGGTAACTGTCTTCCCACTTTTCTTTGTATGCAGATAGGGCATAACTGACTTCCCAAACACTGATGGGTAAAGAACAATCATATTTATCTGATGCTCATGGAAATTGGCTTTCTATATGGTTTAATGCACTTCTTTACTTCCCTTCCAAGAAGGAGGAAGTATTTTCCATGCATAAAATATCTTCTTTCAAAACGAACTGTGACACTAATTTATTCACATGCAGAAGGAAAGACTCCCTACCAATAACAAGAAGCACAGTTGAACATCAGATACATGAAATGATCAGACATTATATAGAAGAAAGCCACCTTAATTTAATCACTGAAATGGTAACGCTAGTGAGAAACATTTGGGGTTATAATGAAAACAAACCAACCCTAATAATATGGGTGTCACAGGGATGCACTTGTGTTTTCTTGTTTGTAGTTTAGCATTGAAAGGTCCCCCTCCTTATGGTCCTGATTTCTCCTAAGTCAGTCTTTTTGTTCGTATGGTATAGATACTCACCATTCGGGGCGAGGATAACTGAAAGGTATTCCTCATAGAAGGAGCTCACATAGAGCAGTAAGCTGGGCATCCCTGTTGTCCGGAAGCTCAGTGTGGCCATTTCTCCTGTCAATGTCAGATCCTCATGAAATAAAGCCACAAATGAGCTGGAGTTCTTACTGAAGGTGTCATTGTAATGTTGAAAATCATAAATCACTGAGGAGCCAGCTTCAAAATAGGCAGAAATTTCTGGAATGACATGCATTTTTGGTTATATTAGCAATATGTAAGTGCACGTGTCTTGTTTTATGGATATTTCTGTATATTTAAAGAATATCTCTAATCCTTAAATATCTCAAAAGAGAAAATAATAATGGTATGCTTTGCTGTTTTTTAATTTAAAAATTTAAGATGAAAAACAATAAAGTATAAATAAAAAGATAATCTCTCCATATTCCCGTAACCCAAAACTGAGTAACAATATTTTGTTATTACCTCCAAAAGGCTTCATCTTAGGATTACAGAAAATTAAATGTACAGTGTAAACATACAGTTAAAAGGTTATTGCTCTCCTCAAAGTGTTGCGTTGATGACCCTCTGAGAAATCCAGAGGGGGTGACATCAGATCTAACAGAAGCAGTCAACGGCCTTCAAAAGAATAGAATACCTCCTGCCAAGTGAAATGGAGGCATTTGGGACAGAAACAATTCTATTTCAGCTAATTACAGAGAAATGCCTTATCTTTTCTTTACAGTGTCAAATGCCAGAAGCGTCTTCATAGAGTTCAAATGTTCCATCCTTTCCCTGTAAGCTGCTCCTTGGTCACACTCACCATTCTCGCAGAATGGCCCATCATACGCAGAGAAGGTGCAGTCACACTCGATCCCTCTGCGTTTTTCTCTACACCTCCCTCCATTGCGACACAGGTGTCCGTAGCTGCTACAGTGTCCTGGACACCCTGGCTCCACTCCTGGCGTCATTGTGGCTCTTTCTTCCAGATCCAGGGCCAGCCCGTTCAACCTTAGAGACCGAATGCATCCCAGGAAGCCTCTCTGTCTGCTTGCTGTTCCACCTACAAGGGAAACACTGCAAATGCAAACACGTTCCTGGGTGTCTTCTTCGGGATTTCATCTTCACTTTGAACTGAGGCCAAGGTTTTATGAACAAATATAATTCTGAAAACGTAGGCTGTGGTCAAAAGTTAAGAATCATCAAATGGCACTGAATAGACCATTAATGAAAATATTTTTTAAGTTGAACTTGGTAAATATTTGTTCTAAAAATACTTCTTCAAGTTATATTTAGAAAGACATTTTTTTACATTGTTCCTTTCTTTTTTTTTTTTTTTTTTCTTTATTTTTTGCGGTACGCGGGCCTCTCACTGTTGTGGCCTCTCCCGTTGCGGAGCACAGGCTCCTGACGCGCAGGCTCTGCGGCCATGGCTCACAGGCCCAGCGGCTCCGCGGCATGTGGGATCTTCCCGGACCGGGGCACGAGCCCATGTTCCCTGCATCGGCAGGCGGACTCTCAACCACTGCGCCACCAGGGAAGCCCCTACATTCTTCCTTTCTTAAAGAACAAAATAAACACCATTGATCCTTTTTAAAGTTTAAATTTACAAACAATGACATGCACAATAAAGGTTACATAGCTGAAAATCTTTGCGATGTAATATATATTATAAATTTGTAATATATAAATTTGTGTATGTATTTAATATAATATATATTAAAAATTTGTATATATATTTGTATAGCATATCTATTACACATATATAAAATACTAATTCTTACTTAGAAGAGCTCTCACTAATAAAGCTGTGAAAAGGAACTGAGGCAAGAACAAAGAAAAAGAAGGCAGAAAGGGTAAACCCAAAATTTAGCACCTCAGGCCTTTCATACTCCATCCTGGAGGCTCTGAGGTCAGGTGGTATAACATTAACCAAATAATATACATCCCCCTATATTTCTATCATTTCTCATGTGAGCATAATAAATATGGGAGCACAGGAGTCACTTGGAGTGTTTGCTAAAAACAGATTTTGGATTTATTCCAAAAGATTCTGATTCAGTGGGCTTGGGGAAGGTACCCCAAATATGAATTTTCAACTAACTCCTCAGGCTTTAGAAACATTACCATAGTGGAAACACTAGTTCTAGGTAGATTTCCATCTAAACTTTGTTCCTAGAAATCCGCTAATTAATCCTCAGGATTATAAATCAGAAAATAGAATTATTTAATTTGATTTGCAGTTTGATAATTTAAAATGAAGGCTCAACTCACTAAGAACTAACTGTGCTTGAAGCTGTTTTATGGTGCCATGGGCTGTATACATACACACACACACACACACACACACACACACACACACACTTAAATTCACTGAATAGCATTAGTTCCTGGACACAGCAGTAGGTATCACCTGGCAAAGCAGACTGTGTGCTAATTTGTGATTTATATCAATTTTTCATTGGACTGTGTCCTTATTTACTTTAAAATATGTGAGAGAAGACCAAGTGAGAGCTATTTCGTTAATCTGCTTAGTTTCCAAATTAGAATAGAGTTATCTAAAAAGCAATGTAGCAAAACTTGTTTCTCCCTTTGGGAAAAACAAACAATAATAAAGAATAAGGATGTAAGTTAGAGGGAAGACTCCCACTACCCAGAGCTTTAATCTTTCAAGAATGTACAGCAGAATAATGAGCCAGCTCTGGGTCTAAACAAGGCATTTGCAACAAGAGAGCAGCAGAGCAGCTGCAGGACTGAGAGGAACCAGGTGCTGGGCTGGGGAAAGTCCTGCTGTGCCCAGTCACACGTGGCTGCCTCAGCCTCCCTGGGCTCCTATGGCCTGTTTCTGAGGGGACTCTGGAGGATTTTTGTCCCAGTTACAGGGCTGGTTCTCTAACTATACTGAGAAGTGAAGTGAGAGAAATGGATAAAAATTGCTAATTGTTTTATAAGTAGTATGGATAAGAAGTAATTGAAACAAACATAAATCATCTATGATATTGCAAGCTTGGGAATCAGTCCAACACGAGTTTGGATTTTCCTTCCAGTTGGGTTTCTATGGTTAAGTCCCTTGATGTCTCTGAGCCTCCACGATCTCATCTGCAAATTGGGTACAATAATCTATAGCAGAGATATTTATATTAAATGAGCTCTTGGTACATAGTGTCTGTGTGGCTGAACCACACTGACTCCCTTTTGTCAGCTGCATCTTAGGCCCGCAGTCCCACCCCGTCCTCTTTCTGGGTGACTGAGCTTTAGCTTACTCACACGGAATGCATCCCAGCCAGATAAGTTCCTTATCAACCTTTACCCTTGTCTTCATCTAATATGGAAAACTGGAAGAGTGCCTTTTGCTGATGCAGGTGGTCATGAGACCCCCTTGGGGAGGAAAAAATCCCGATTCCTGACCACGGGTGCTTCTCACTTGGTAGTCAGATTCTATTTTTAGTTTTGGCTCCTTTAAATCCCCCAGGAGCCTTTTCCACGGCACGAAGTGCTGCTGTGAACGTCTCTGGCTCATCGTCCCCTGGATGTAAGTTACCCACAATAAACTTCATAATTGCACTTTATGGAGTTGCCTGCTTCGATTTTCAGTCCCAAAGTTCCTTCTCAGTTCAGAGGATTTTATTCAATATCTCTGCCTCCCACCAGGGCCGATAGTAGTCATTGTGGCAATTACTATTATCACTACTGCTGTAGCTGTGATTTTCTCTCGGTCCACCTCTGCACAGCTCAGTTACAAGCCGCTAGCAGCACTCACCCACGAAGAGCTGGCTGTTGAGCTGCAAGCGGGCGTGCCCATCAGCTGGGGCAGTTTGGGTCTCCCTAGGGAGCTGATCCACTTGAAGGGATGCTTCTTTAACGTTCCGTTCTGCCCTCACATGGTGCCATCTATTGTCGTTAAAGGGAGTGGGGGACTGCACCGTGACCTCACAAGGACCATTCCCCACATCAAAGGAAAAGGTCACTTCTGCAGGGGCTGGAAATAAAGATATGAGAGCTGGTCAAGTTCATTCACAGGGGAGAAAATTTGGTCTTGAGTAGACATGAAAAAAGCACCATGACATGCTCCTTATGAAAGAAGACCATGATACTGATGCAGACAAATGTCACTCTGAGCTGGTTAAAAAAAAAAGCAAAAGCAAAAGCAAAAAGCAAAGATGACTTTAACATACTTCTTAGAGTTTACTATTCATCTTGCTAAGCCCTAAGCAATAGAGATATTGTAAAAATACAACTAACATTTTATCTGACTTCATAGGTATAAGTGAGTTTATTTAAAGGTGGTTTAAATCTTAATATAGTTTTAAAAGCACTATGTGAAATTCACATAGTAAGAAATTAAGCTTTGTCTACATACATAAACAGTATGACTAGTCAATTAAATCACATAATTTTGTGATTTAGTCAGCAGTTATTTGACCAGTTTGGTTTAATATCCTGATTGCACATAGAATTAAGACAACAAGGAATTGTATAGACTGTTGTATGTTTCGTGAATCACTGTTTTACTTTCTATTAAAAATAATTATTTAAAATCATAGAATTTTAGCATTTAATTGAGAAATACAACTGACAAAGGAAGCATGGCAATACATCAGAAATTATGTTACTAATGAGGTTATTGTTAATAACTGAGTACCTCATGGCTTTGCCCAGGGTGGGCAACTCACCTCGCAGCTCTAGCCTGATGAAGTCTGTGATCCCCAGGTTCTCTACAAACACCCCCGAAAAAGCTGTGGTCTTAAAAAAGAAAGACACATCAGCGCTAAGCTCTCCTCGGAATGTAG
>NW_006784707.1:1024652-1029098 GCF_000442215.2 Lipotes vexillifer | reverse complement strand
CACGGAATGTAGGGAAATGAAGGTATGAAGTCTCAGTATTGAAGGAAGCTGAATTCCAAAATGAATCTGTTTACAAGAAGAAAAAAAAAGAGTGAAAATAACAATGAAACAAAACAAACAACAATTACTTTTTATATTTCTAGGATTTTTACCATTCATTGCATTATTTATCTTTAAAAGTCTTCATTTTGTGGTTCTTCTGAACATGTAGCCATGACATGAATGTCCAAATAGTGATTCTTTTGAGGATTAAGAACCTGGACATGGTTGCAACTGAGTGGAGGGACAATCACTTTGGAAATGACCCATGTTTTTTTTAAAAACAATATTATTTTTTGAATTATCATCAAGTAAAATTGACTTTTTAGGGACATACAGTTATATAACTTTTAATACATTTTTGGATCTGCATAGCCATCATTAAAATCAGAATAAAAGACAGTTCCATCACCCCAAAAACCTCCCTCTTGCTATTTCCTTATAGTCACAACCTCCAACCACCCTTAAGCCCTGGCAATCATGAACTAGTCTCTGTCCCTATAATTTTGCCTTTTCCAAATAGCATATAAGTAGAGTCATGCAGCATGCAACCCTTTGAGATCAGCTTCTTTCACTCAACATAAAACCTTTGAGATTCATTCGAGCTGTTGCATGTCAATATCTATTCCTTTCTGCTGCTCTGTAATATTCCATCATATGGATCTGCCACAGTTTATTTGCCCACATTCAAGAACACTAGGTTTCTTTCCAGATTTGGACAATTACACATAGAACTGCTATAAACATTTGTGTAAAGGTTTTTGTGTGGACATATGTTTTCATTTTTCTAGGGTAAATTCCCAGGGGTATAATCCCTGGGTCATATGGTAAGTATATGTTTAACTTTGTAAGATACTGCCAAACAGTTTTCCAGAGTGGCTGGACCATTTTTAATTCCCATTAACAATGTATAAGAGATAGTTGTTTCATATCTTCACCGGCATTTGATATTGTGAGTATATATTTCTTTTATTTTAGCAATTCAAATTGGTGTGTAGTAGTATCTCGTTGTGGATTTAATTTGCCTTCCCTAATAGGTAATGATGCTGAACATCTTTTCATGTGCTTATTTGCCACTCTTATATCCTCTTTGGTGAAGTGTGTTTTTAACTTGGGGAGAACTGACATCTTTCCTATATTGAGTCTTCCAATCCATGAACACAGTATATCTCTCCCTTTAGTTAGATTCTTTGATTCCTTTCTTCAGTGTTTAGTCACTTTTTGATGAGTTACAGATCTTACACATGATTTTGTTAAATGTATACCTAAGTATTATATTCTTTCTAGCTATTGAAAATGACTTTGTCTTGTAAAGTTTGGTTTTCATTTATACATTGCTAGCATATATGACTGATTTGTCTTCTATTGACCTTGTATCCTGTGATCTTGTTGAGCTCACTTAATAAGACCTAGTAGGGTTTTTGTTTTTGTTTTTGCTGGGGTGACATTCCTTGAGATTTTCTACGTAGGCAATCGTATGTATATACGTGTGAATAGAGTTTTCTTTCTTGCTTTCCAGCCTGTATGCACTTATTTTCTTTCTTACATTATTGCCATGGCAAGGACTTCCCATATGATCAAAGTTGTTGAATAGATGTGGTGAGATTGGATATCCTTATCTTGTTCCCATTCTTAGGGGGAAAGCATTCAGTTTTTCACCAATTATTATGATGTTAGCTGTTTTGTATAGATACTGTCCTATTAAGCTTAAGAATTTTCCTTTTATACCTAGTTTGCTAAGAATTTTATTATAAATTCTATTATGATGTAAATTATCATGTTGAATTTGTTATCATAATAATTCAAATTATAATGTTCATATTAATTGATATAGAAAAAGCACCTGGAGTGATTTTTCTTCCTTAGACTGTTAACATGGTAGATCAAACTGATCATCTTCCAAATATTGAATCAGTCTTGCATCATGGGATAAACTGCAGTTGTTGGTGGTGCATTTTTAAAAATATTCCTGGATTATTTGTTAATGTTTTGTTGAGGATTTTTGCATCTGTGTTGGTAATAACATTATCAGTAGTTATCATTTTTTTGCACTTTCTTTGTCTAGTTTGGATATCAAAGCAATGCTCTCCTTAAAACGTTGGAAAGAATTTCCTCTTTTATTTTCTGAAAGAGGTTGTGTAGATATGGTATTATTTCTTTGGTAGAATCATCAGTGAAACAATCTTGGTCTGGATTTCTTTTTCAGAAGGTTTTTAACTACAAATTCAATTCCATTAATACTATTAGGTCTATCCCAGTTGTCTGGTTTATCTTAAGAAAGTTTTGGCTGTTAGCGGTTTTTAAGGAATCGGTCCACTTCCTCTATGTTGTAGAATTAATATGTGTAGAGTTGTTTGTAGTATATAGTTTTATTATACTGTTGATGTCTGTGGGGTCTGTAGTGTTATCCCAACTCTCATTTCTCATATTGATAATTTTTATCTTCTCTTTTCTTTGGATAGTTTTCTTAGAGGTTTATCAATTTTATTAATATTTTAAAAGAATCTTTTTTTTGTTTTTATATACTCTGATTTTAATTTAATTGATTTCTATTCTTTATTATTTCCTTCTTTCTGCTTGCTTTAGGTTTATTTTTCTCTTCTATTTCTAGTTTTTTTTTTTTTGGTGAAGTCTTACATTATTGAATTGAGATATTTTTTCTTTCATAATATAAGCATTTATTGCTATCAATATCCCTCTAAGCACTGCTATAACTGCATACTACCAATTTTGATACGCTGTACTTTAATTTTCATTCAGTTCAGTATATTTTATCATATCTATTGAGACCTTTCCTTGACTCAGGTATTATTTGACAGTTTGTTGTTTAATTTCTAAGTGTTTTGAGACTTTCTCACTATCTTTTTTATTTATTTCTAATTTAATTCAATTATGTCAAATCTTGCATTTTGTAAGATTTAAATTGTTTAATATTGGTTAAAGTTTGTTTTATGACACTAAATATGCTGTATCTGGGTTAAAGATTCATGTGCATTTGAAAAGAATGTGTATTCTACTGTTGGTAGAGTATTCTATAAATGTCAATTAGATTCATTTGTTTTCTGGTGACATTCAGGTCTTCTATATCCTTGCTGATTTTCCCTCTATTAGTTCCATAAGCTAATGAGAGAGCAGTATTGGACTTTTTAATGATAATTATGAATTTCTCTATTTTGCCTTTCCACCCTGTCAGTTTTTGCTTTATGTATTTTGAAGCTCAGTTATTAGCATACACATTTAAGATTCTTCAGTCTTCTTGGTCCTTTTTTATACGTATTAATTTTCTTTGCTTGCAAGCAAAAATTTTAATAAAAAACTCCAGACTTCTTTAAATTCATGTTTGTGTAGTATATCTTTCTCCATCATATTCTTTTATTATGTCATTATATTTGAATTGAATTTCTTATAGACAGCCTATAGTTGAGTCATAACAATCTGTCTTTTAATTGGTTTACTTAGACCACTTACATTAAATACAAATGTTGATATGTTAGTTCTATCATTTTATTATTTTTTCCTATTCTATTTTTTTGTTCTTCTGTTTTCCTTTTTCTGTCGCCTTTTGGGTTATTTAAACATTTTTCAGTATTCTATTTGTATAGCAGTTTCTTAGTTGGTTCCTTTAAGGATTACAATATATATACTTACCTTTCTTAGTATGCTTAGAATCTATGTTTTAACCACTTCAAGTGATTTGTAAAAACTTTGACAACAATTTTGTCCTTTTACCTACTCCTGTTTATGTTGTTGTTGCCATGTGTATTATATCTACATAAAATTAAAACACTGTAACCCTGTGAAATAATGTATTTTTTGCTTTCAACCCTCAGCTATATTTAAAATAACTCAATAGGAGAATAATCTATTAAATTTACCCAGTTATTTACCATTTCTAATGTGATTTTTTTATTCCCAAAGTTCAAAATTTCCTTCTGATATCATTTCCTTTCTATCTAAAAAAACTTCCTTTAGAAATTCTTTTAAAGGATGCCTTCAGGTGATGAATGCTTTCAGCTTTCTTTCACTTGAAACTTTAAAAAATTTTACCTTCATTCCTGAAGTATATTTTTGCTTAACATAGCATTCTGGACTGACAATTCTTTACTTTCAGCACTTGAGAAATGTTTTGCCACTTCCTTCTGACCTCTATATTTCTGATGAGAAACTTACTGCCATTTGAATTGGTGTTTCGCTATAGGCAATGCATCATTATTCTCTCTAGCTGATTTCAAAAAATTTCTCATTGTCTTCAGTTTTCACATCAGTTTGTTTATGATATGTCTAGATGTGAATTTCTTTGAGTTTATACTGTTTCAGGTTCATTCAACTTCTCAAGTCTCTCTTTTGCCAAACTTAAAGTTTTCAGCCATTAGTTTTTCAAATATTTTTTCAGCACCAGCACTCTTT
>NW_006784707.1:942410-1024585 GCF_000442215.2 Lipotes vexillifer | reverse complement strand
CTTTCCTCTCTTCTTCTGGAAATTCAATTACATGAATGTTATATCTTTTATTATTAACCCACAGGTTCCTGAGGCCTTGTTCATTTTTTTTCAACCTTTTTTCTTTCTCTTGTTCAGACTGGATACTTTCTATTTATCTATCCTCAGTGTCATTGACTGTTTCATCTCAAATCTGCTATTTAACCCATCCAGTGCATCTTTCATTTCCATTACCATACTTCTTACTTCTAAAGTTTCCATTTAGCTCTCCTCTATATATCCTATTTCTTTGCTGAAACTCTCTTTCTATTTGTTTCAAAAGCATTTATTATAACTTGTTAGAGTTTTTGTGTAATAGCTGTTTTAGTGTCTTTATCAGATAATTCTAACCTCTGTGTCATTGGTATCTGTTGATTACCTTTGCTTATGCAAACTTGGATTTTTCTGGTTCTTTGTATGCAAAGTAATTTTGGACTATTTCCTAGATCTTTAAAATATGATGTTAACAAACTCTGGGCTTTGCTTAAATTCAAAGTGCACGTTGATATTTTTCTTATTTTGCAGGCAGCTGTCCTGGTTAGGATCTGGCCACACATTCCAACCTGTCCTCCGTGCATGGTCCATGGTTCCTATGGCTGTCCAGTTTTCAAACTTTTGCAGTGCTATTCAGCTCTGCCTCACTTTTGCACCACTCAGTGGCCAGTCTGAGTCCTGGATGGTAGCCTCTTCAGTTCTCAACTTTGGTCTATAATTAGGAGCAGATCCAGGCATGTGTAGCTCTGAGGTGAACCGAGGACTTCATAGACAACTTGTGGCATCACTCTCTTGAACTCTTCCCTCTCTGTGCTCTTCCAGATTCTTTCCAGTTCCCTGCAGCTCCCTTTTCAATCATACAACCAGAAAACTAGAGCTCTATTCAGCCTGCTTTATTGTGCTTTCCTATTCACTCCTGCGCCTGTACATATGTCCATTGCCTAGTGATGGGTGAACAGAGAAAGAAAACAAAAGTAACATGAGTCTGCCACTGTCGTAGAGTCAGGGCTCCCCTGTCCAGAGCAGAAGATGCCTTTCCTCAGAGTTCTGGCTCTTGTGTGTTTCTGAGGCAGCTGCTACCACTATTGCCATGGGGCTGCCTGGGAACTGGAACCTCAGAAAACAGAGAAAAGGGGAGAAATGAGACTACTGTGCTCTCTCACAGTTAGGAGTTCCCTGTCCCCTCCTCCAACCAGGACTAGAGGACTTCTCCTGGGACTCTCTCCATCTGGGACCCAGCGGCTGAGAGATACTGGAGGAAAAAATAAATGGTGAGTTTTGCTTTCTCTTCCCTGCTGCTATTTGCTTTCCAGAGTCCTGAGATAACTGCTTCATACATTCTGTCCAGGTTTTATGGGTGAGTTCAGTGAGAGAGATGGGGTGGGTTGTACTTGCTTCACCTTACCCAGAAAGAGAACTGTGGTTTGTATATTTATGTTATGAGTGAGAAAAATAACTATACTATCATTGAGTCAAGGCACGTTCATAGGCTTTCTACATTTTGACTATCTGCATCTCAGTATTTTTATTATCTGAAATAGGACCCTCTTTTTTTTCCAATGGCAAGGTTCAGAAATGCCAGGGTTCCCTCACACGGCAACACCTCTTATGGGGCCCCAGGGAGGGTTGTGGTTCCACAGGCCCCACTGTGGTACTGCCTGGCTCAGAGGGCAACATGGCTACTGTGGCCTTGGTGGACATTGCACTTTGGCCTCTCCTCCTGAGATGAGTGCCAGTAGAGTTTGGGGCAGAGGACTGACATGACCTGATTTTATTCCCTCTGGCTCTTGTGTGGAGTATCAGCTAAGTGGACAGAGACAGTAGCAGGTAGGCCAGTTATGGGGCCACAGCAACAATCCAGGTACAGGTGGTAATGGAGATAAATTCTGGATCCATTTTTGCAGTTAGAACCAATAAGATTTGCTGATGAATTAGATGTGGGTTATGATAGAAAAGAGAAGTTTTGAGTGGCTGTAATGTTTTCAGTCCAAGAAGCAACAGGAAGAATGGAGTTGCTATGCATTGATTTGAGGAAGGTTGGTGTGGAAATGCTTTCGTTTTCTTTTCTCATTTTTTTGACAAGTTGGGTTTGAAATGCCAATTGGAATGAAGAAGTACAGAACAGCCAGCTGGATGCAGGAGTTGGGAGTTCAGGAAGACTGGGTATAGGTATAGGTGTGGAGGTCACTGATGCCCATGCCATATTTAAAGCCATGAAATGATGGGAGAAGATCACCAATGGAGAGCAGAGAGGAGAGAGGGTGGAGGATAGAGCCCTGGGGAACCCCAATGCTATCCTGCTGGTGAGGTGAAGGAAGGTTGGGGAGAGGAGCGTAGGGAAATTTTGTGGTATGCTGGCCACCACATAAAGAAAGTGAATTAAAGAAGTTTGAATCATGGGAGGAATCCAAAGTTGCTGACAGGTCAACTCAGATGATATCAGGGAATAAGAATTGGATTTAGAAATGTTGAGTTCTCATTGGTGACAGGAAAAAGCAGTTTCTGGGGAGCAAAGGACGAGATGGAGGAGAAGGCCTGATATTCAAGAGAGAGTAGAAGTTTGAAACTTAAAGATAGAACTCATATATTTTATTTCAGTTATTTTGGGGGCATGAAGGATACACAAGATGCAGTTGGAAGGTTAAGTGGAGTTAGGAGCATCGAGGCTTCCTGTGTAAAAATTCAGAATTGTCAGAAGGCATTAATGGCTAGATACACTTGATGGGTTCTGTCCTCTCATTTTCTCCTTATCTTACCCATTTCAGGCATCTCAGCATTCAGCAAAGTGCCTTATACTTAGTAGGTACATATTAGATGTTTGCTGAACAAGTGATATATTTCAGCTGATTCCATGAATCTTTGCAACACAGTCTCAGGTAAATGTCATATAAAAGATACCTCTACATAATCCAGAGGTAATATGTTTTTTCTCAATTACATTAACAATATACACTTATTTTATAAAGTTAATACATTCCTAATGAAGTACAGATTATCAGTACAGACAGTGTTTTTATGAACCCAGGCAGTTCGACTTCTCTTAAAAGACTGAAATGTATTAGCAGGGATGAAGACAGTTCCTCTTGCCACTACTTACTGTCCCCCGAGCAGAGCAGAGGCCCCAGTGTATAAGCCACTTCAGAATGTGGTCGCCCTGTGTCTCTCATCACAACCTGAGTGACCGGCAAGTGCTTCTTATGGGAAAGGACTACTGTGTTGCTGGTCCTAGAAAACAAATACAACCACCTTAACATTATTCTGAATAATGTACAGAAGAGTAATAGTCTTTGATTGCAGTTCAAGGGGTATTAAGCTAAATTTACATAACAGTAGGGAAATCAAACACCTCATCTGAACACTTACAAACATACTAATATATTGAATGAGGTCTTCTGAGGACCAGAGACCTTTGTTCATCTACGTGACCATAGAGAAGAAAGCAGGCAGGTCCAAAATTAAGGTCATGGATACAGGCATGAGACTACATTTCAGTTTAGCAGCTCATTGCTCTTTCCAATTCAGCCACTGTGTAATACTTAAATGCAGAATTTACAGAAGCAAGAGTAATCTTCCTTCATTTAAAAAAAAAAAAAAAAAGACAAAAAACAAAACCGCCTGACTGACAAGACTTAGGTTTTCAATATTTGGACTTTTTTTTTTTTAACTAAAGTTTCAGAAATTCCTACTGTGGTTATGAGGCATTTCCTTATTTGTTGAAGCCATAAATTTAAAAACAAAATCAAAACAAAATACTGATTCAAAACCATGATGAAGATATGATACAATATATTCTTTTTTTTTTTTTTGGTACGTGGGTCTCTCACTGTTGTGGCCTTTCCCGTTGCAGAGCACAGGCTCCGGACACGCAGGCTCAGCAGCCATGGCTCATGGGCCCAGCCACTTTGCGGCATGTGGGATCTTCCCGGACCGGGGCACGAACCTGTGTCCCCTGCATCAGCAGGCAGACCCTCAACCACTGTGCCACCAGGGAAGCCCCAATATATTCTTAAAATTAGTAAATGGGGTAATGCATGGGAAAGTGCTTTGCCAAAGATTGTCACCATCCATTCATTCGACAAACACTTATTATGCATCTTCTATTTGCCAGGCCCTGTGTGTTGGGGATGTGAACATAAAACCCACCATCAATGCCCCCCAGTGGATGCTATAAATAATAACAATAACAATACTAATATTATCATAATGTAAGTGACTATTTGGGGACATATTAATATCTATGGTTTAATACAATAGGACTGGAACAGGAGCCAGAGGACCTGGCTGGTAAGTTGGTTGTACCACCACTGTCTCTCTGGACAAAGTAGGAAGGTTTTTCTATACCTTGTAAGCTGTTCATATTTTTCATTGTATACTTCAATTACATATGTACTTCTGATTTATGAACAAATACTATTTTGTCTAATTTATTGTTCTGTGTAGAACCTAGTAAGTTTTAATTCCAAATAATTACAAAGCCACCACTCACTCTTGTATATACAAGTTGAAACATTTGAAACTGCCACTTTTGCAGGTCAAAAAATAAGCTGTTTCATGTGGCTCAACCTGACAGCTTTCCTGCAAAAAAATCTTCCTAACTTAATAGTTAATCATTCCAATTCTGCTAGGCATCAAAATATTCTTTTAAGTTAGAAAATGTAAGATTATTAATATTTTTATTTTGTTTAAAAATTTGAACAAAGTGACTGGCAGTGCATATGGTAAGATATGAAAAATATGAAATAAAACCCTAAAATTTAAGAAACAATTTTTAAAAATCAGATTGCGTCAAAAAATCGGACTAAATTAAACAACATGGCTTTATCTGGTGAAGCCCCTGCGACTCCTGCTGTTAGAAGTACACAGGCTTCATCCCAAGCACATAACACCTGACTTTGCTGGGAACGGTATTCACAAGCTAGAAGGTGCCACTGGATTATGGGGGAGGGGATCAGTCTGGAAACTTATTTTGTTATAAACACAGGGAGAGCACACCAAATCAATTCCTGGTATTAAATATCAGTAGACATTATAAATAGTATTTTAATTCCCGTGATTGCTATTTTGGTAGAACATCTTAGAGGAAAACTGTAAGTGCATAAGTTCTTCATTGAGGATTTTTGAATTTTAAGGAAACTTTTTTTTTTTTTTTTTTGTGGTACGCGGGCCTCTCACTGTTGTGGCCTCTCCCGTTGCGGAGCACAAGCTCCGGGCGCGCACGCTCAGGGGCCATGGCTCACAGGCCTAGCTGCTCTGCGGCATGTGGGATCTTCCCGGACCGGGTCACGAACCCGTGTCCCCTGCATTGGCAGGCGGGCTCTCAACCACTGCGCCACCAGGGAAGCCCTTAAGGAACCTTTTAAAAGCTACACTTTCTATATAGCAAAAACTACATTTTAATTCTGTTTTTAACATTGACAATGCATTCACAGCCCTGAAAAAAACTTTAAAAAAATCATAATACATGTAGTGTGCATTAAGACAGATAGCATCATAAAGTCTTTTTTTCCTTTTGTTGTTTGCAAAGTACCTTCTTGAATCTGAGAAAATTTTAAACTCTTCTTATGTAAAAATTCTTTATTAGTACAGGTCATTCTCACTGTCCATGCTTTACGTAAGATATTATATGCCATGTTCACCAGACTCATTCAAAACTACCTAATTTTCAGTTACATCTGTTTTCTTCTTGCTTCTCAATTGTTTCCAAAATTTGTAAAGATTGCAAGAATATCTAGGTATGAAAATTTCTCACAAACAGTTTTAAACATTCAGTAAGAGAACTTCCAAATCCACCTTTTTTTGGTTTTGGTTTCTAATGCTCTAGAAATTCTTCTGGGTTTTTTTGTTTGTTTGTTTGTTTTTCAGTAGACTTTTTTTTTTGAGGTATAATGGAGCTTTGACTGCTTTGAGTTGTTGGGAAAGCTGCAGGGGAGAAATACTGGGTCAACTTTAAGTTTTATAATTGCTGGGGAGAAAGAGAGACTGGAGACAACATAATTTTCATCACCCAGAATTACACATTTTGAAAGCTCCCAGGCTCTTTTTTGGGGTTAGCTGTTCTACTGGCTCATCCCTTCAGCAAACTCACACTGTATTAATTACTGCGGCATCATAAGACTTATTCATGTCTGGTAGGGCTGGTCTCCCCACATTGTTTCCATTTTTAGAATCGTCTTAGCTATTCATGTACCATTCTTTTCCAAATAAATTTTAGAACCTGTTTGTCACTACCCCCCAAAATAAACAAATGTTTAGCATTTGTTTGGAATTAAATGGAATCAAGAAAATTATTTGGAGGAGAGATGCTTAGTTTTCCTATTCATGGCAGTGGTGTGATGTTTCCATTTATTTAAGTCTTCTTGTGTTTTCATAATAAAGTTTTATGATGTCTTTTTTACAAAAGTCTTGCATATTTTTGTTATCTTTATTCCAAGGTACTATACCCTTTTGTTCCTTCTGCTAGTGGTTTTTATATTTTCTTATAGTAACACATTTTTGATAAGAATCCAGTTATTCTAAGGTTCAGTAAGTAGCCTTACCAAACTCTCATTAATTTTAATAATATTTCTGTATATTCTCTTAGGTTTTCTTTGTTGAAAACAATATTTTCTATGAGTAATGTATCTTTATTTCCTTGTTTCCAGTCTTTCCAGTTGTGGTTTTGAATTGCCTCATGTATATTTTTTAATCTATTATTCATTTCTCACCTAATTGCATTGTAATCAGAGAAACTGTTCATAGGATAACAACTACTGTAAAATTTTTTGAGTTTTGCTTTATGGAATATTGAGAAAATCAGTTTGCAAAAATGTACTACATGTGCTTGAGAAAATTATGTATTCTACAATTTTATGTTCCCAACAAATCAAGTTGTTAATTTCATTTGAAAATATTCTATCTTACTAATTTTTGTTCATTTGATTACCAATTACAAACAGATGTACATTTAAACCTCTTCTTGCCATAGTTGATTTGTAAATTTCTTCTTTCAGTTTTGTCAATTTTTTTCTGTATACATTCTGAGTCATTTTTATTAGAAACATACAAGTTTATTAGCATTGTTGTATTTTTATAGTGAAATTAAGCAATATCTTATAGTAATAGTGATCTTTGTCCACATTAAACCTTAAAATTTTACTTACTTTTTTGTATATTTGCCTGGTAATTTTTTTTTTTTGGCATTTTACTTTCAATATGCCTAGGTTTACAAACAAGAATATTTGTTTTTAATTCAATATGACATCTGGTTTTAAATGGTTATTTTTGCCACATTTATTGTGCATGATTACTCACACAGTTTTTATCTTGTACTTGTTGCTTCTCTTTTTTTAAAGTCTCACTTTCTATCTTCTTTTGTATTAACTAAGTTTTTAAAACCCCATTTTTTTCTTTCTTCCCTCTACTGATTTGAATATTACATGCTTTGTTTCTATTATTTAGATGTTACACAAATTTTAAGACATAAACTTTAAGCAATTTAATTCTAATAAATATTTACATAACAAGTTTTAAATTTCAATAATATTTTTATTTCTAAACATTCTTTTAGTTCTTTTGTAAACCACAATCATCTCTGTTAATAGGATCTAACTGTCCTCTCGTGTTTCAAATTCATACATATAGTTACATGTTATCAGTGTCTAGTATTTTCTTTTAGTTTTTAACCTCTGAGTTTACAATTTTTTTTCCTCAATATTTCCTCCTGCCTCTGAGACCTTCCTTATAAGATCACTTTCTTTCATTCTGAAAACTATTCTTAAAAATTCCTCTTGTGGAGTCTGCTAGTGGTAAATTTCTTCAGTGTCTGTTTGTTTGGATTTTAATTTTATTCCACTTTTTAAAATATCAGCTGGGTAAACACTGGGAGTTTGACAGTTATTTCACTTCCGCCCTGTGAGGGGTGTGTCCCGCCCTCTGTGGGCTGGGTCCTGGGCTGTTCAGGGGGGTCTGCTGGCTGGCTGTCTTTCCTTTAAGAGTCTTGCTTTCGTCTCTGCTCCTTTTAACATTCTCTTTGGTGTTCTTTGATTTCACCATGGTGTGTCTAGATATGGATCTACTTTTATTTATCCTGCTTGGTATTCTAATGTTTTCTCAAATCTGGACATTTTTCTGCTATTTGAATATTTCCTCTTGTTAATTATCTCAAATCTTCTCTTCTGAAACTTAAACCAGACACATTTTCAATCTTCTCCACATGACTTCTCCATGACACTGCTTTTCTCAATCCCATTTCACTTCTCTCTGTTCTATCTGTTCTGTGTCATTTATTTACACATATTTTCCATTTCACCAATTTTCTGATCACTTGTGTCTAATATCTGATCCAACAAATCTTAAATTGGGTAAATATTATCACTGGCTAATATTCTTTTGCAAATCACCTTTCTTAATAGGATCTGATCACTTTCTCATGTTTCAATTCCAGTTTTGATTTTTCAAGCAGCTCACATATTTATTTTATCTTATGTTTTGAATGTATCCATGATCTGAGACTTTTAGGCATCTCATCTACACTTTGTGGTTTCTTCTGCCTCCCACATCTGTCCTCTGGTGGTGTATAACCCTGGATTGTGAGCTCATGTTTGGTGGCATTTTATCTGTGGGAATCCTGTGAGGTCTGTGTGAAGGGGGAGGGCAGGCCTCCAGTGAGAATCTCATGTAATCCTATAATGAGACAATGGTGCTGCCAACCTGTGGCTATGTTAACTTAATTTGAGGACCATCCAAGTTATATAAATTTGGGCTCCAAATCTGTGTGAGGGCAAGTCTGTAGACATGAGTTTTCAGGGAGCTATTTTTTTCTACCCAGTGTGCCTACTGGATGATCTGTCCTTGTCTAACTTTTCTTTCAGTTTGCAGACTTCTGAGACCTCCAGTTGCACGGAGAGTTTTGTATTCTGTATATCCCCTTTCATGGACTCAAGGCCTTGTCTGGTTTCCCCTGTGTGGCCATTTAAGAAAACGAAACTGGGAATTAGGAAGGTCAGCAAACAGCCCTGGGTCAGCCAAGGGGTGGTCATCTTATTAACTGGATTAACTTAACTTTTAAGAAGTCAGATATTTCACTTTCAGTGAATGGGAAACATTAACTCCTATTTTGTCTTACTAGAAAAATAAAATGGACATGATTAGTTACTCACAAGTAAACAAAAATAGCTACCTAATATTTTAAGCTTCAGATTAATGATACCAAACACATCAAAGCTTATACTTTTAACTTGTTAGGGAATACTTTAATTTTTTTCTCTTTATTATACTGTTGTGTCCAATATCTGCCTAAGGTACATCGTTTAAGCAATAAAAAAATTACAGTTTGCACAGGGAAATTATATGGAAATCACCATTCATTCCGGTCAGCATCACAGTTGCAGTAATATTGAGAATCAATGCAGTTCCCCTCTAATCCACAAGTACATTTTTGAGCATCAGGCAGAGAACCTCCCCAGTAAGTGTGTGTTTCATTGGTTCTTCCAACCCACCAGCTCACTGGGGTTCCATCTGAAAGACAAGTATGAGAAAGGTGACACCTACTTTGCCCCCCACTACCTGCCTCCCCAATATAGTTCCTTTAGTTCCCTCTATTTAAAACATAGAGAGACTACTTTAGAAGTGAGCATATTTTAACTGTGCAATAGGATCATTTTTAAGAGGACTCCCAACTGTTTAAAAAATATATTTTAATGTCAAAACTTATGTTGTCACCAAATTTTTTTCTTTTATCAGAAAATGAGCATGTAGTCCCTAACTCATTCAGGCACGATATTTACAAACTTTTCTTGAGGACTCCACTTACATAATTTCTTTGGAAATAACATTCAAGAAAGAATTGTCGTCAAAATAAAAACCACAGTAATTTACACACTGAATCTAAAATCTGTTTGAGATCCTAAAATGCCATTAAAACGTTTAATGTTATTATGAGAAATATGGATTTCTTTCACTTTTTTTATTAGCTAAAAACACTGGCATGTGTTTAAGACATGTACTTCCTAGCATGTCCTAAAAGTTTCTTGGAGACGTGCTGCTTCTTATACTGAATGGGTTGCTCTGTATTTGGAAACTAAAGAAATGGCACTGATAAGCCTTTTTCATGCCTGAGGTGTCTTCGGCTTGAGCAAGTCCGAGACAACTACACCCAGTTATTCAGCACATTCCCCTCCTCAGCCCAACGTATAATTAAGTGACAGGGCCAGAGGCTGCCTCAGCTCTGCAGGACTGCTCATTTACGCTAAGGATGCTGCTGAGGCCCCAGTGTGGGATTACAGTACACCTGGGGGAGGATGATCAGAAAAGATGGCACACACGGGAGGGTGGAGGGGAAACAGTCCCTAGTAAACAGAGAATCAGGGCAGGAGGGGAAACGGAAGTGACATCAATTCTGCAAAGATGCCTGTCCATTTTCATGCGCTCTTTCAAACTCTTAAATTGTCCCCATCAGGCCCCCACTAAGAATCTAAGAATCGGAAATAACTTTCTCCCTAACTTACAATTGCCACTGCTCATTATGGCTCCCTGTTCAATGTTCTGCTTCTGCTGACAACCTCTCAGCTGGTAAACACACGGACTGCATTCATTACCACGCACTGCAGGCCCAGTGGGTGACACGTGTGCCAAGAAATCAATATCAACCATCTTTTTTTTTTTAATGTGTTGAAAACATCTTTAGGGGGTGGAAGATCTTTTTAGTGTATTATTTAATAGGTACTTAATAGATATTTTTCAAAATTCCATCTTAAAAATGTAATTATTCAACATCCTCTTTCATCGATTTGAAGAGCAAAGAAATCATTATATACCAATGTGTTATTGTGTGTTTACATTTTTCTCTCTAAAGTGAAAATCATTAAGTGTTTATAAAGGTACAAAATGCATGTGGCTCCATTCAAGATTCCTTTGAGTAACTTAGAGAATTTGCATAAGAAATAATTAGGAATAATATGAAGAAGAATTAGAGGCTGAAATGAAAAGGAATAGGAGAGATATCAATGACCAGGGTGCACGGCTCTACTTCCTCAATTATTTTAGCCCATAGTTTACTGTCCTTCTCTCCAGCCACAGCTACAATCCTCAATGACCTTAAGAATTCATAGTATGGTAACCAAATGGTTTCCTAGAGCCAACACTTACTGTCATACAACTTCCTCTTTAGCCACCTGTAATCATATCCCCTGAAACTATATGTAATACAGAGACCTTAAAGATGCTGAAGGAAAAATGTTTCAGAACCCTAGCAAGATCCTAGGCCCTCTGCTCCTCCCTGGCCCTCTTGGAAAACAAAACTTACACAAGAGCTGCTGCACTGAGGCCCCAGACTTGCCATATCTCCTCTCAAGATTACCACCTCCTCAGTCTCCTGGTAACGTCTGAGAATTTGAACAGTGGAAAATTCTTGAGAGAAAACTGAATTTTGACTGACATTCCCCAATCTACCCTATAAAATTCCTAAGCTACTTGTTCCCCACATTGCAGTCCCCTTGTACTGTTTTCACATTGCAACCTTCTAATGAGGGACCCAGGCATTGTTGTGTTCACTCCTTCCACACAAGAGTAGCATCAAAGCTCTGCACACCCATTTGTGTCTATTGATAATACCGAGCAAATTAGCGCAACAATTTTAAGGTGTATTGGGCTACACTATTTGCCTGCCTCAACTCAACCTTAATTAAACACTTCTGGAAATATACAGGTCTGTAGTGAATTTGTTTAAATGAAGTTTGTACTAACAATCCTCCAGTAGCAGCATATAAGAAATGCAAATAACTTGAGCATGTATGGTTAATGAAGGCCCTTATTTTGTTTCTTTAGCAGGTGTTTATTAAGTTTATAAGTCTTTTCTCTTTCCATCTTTCCCCCCAGCCCCAGTTAAATACTTGTTTAAATATTTGTTTTTGTTGCTGCTGTTTCTGTTTTATATATTTATTAACACATCGAAGGGCTAACAATTGAGCAACCACATGCAAATCAATAGGCAGACACTGGCCCTCCAGGCAGGAATCCTTTGCTGATCTGGGTCGTGTCCAGGTTCTGGAATAGGCCATCTGCTAGTTTGTATGAGTTTGCTCCATGACTCACTGGGTGGTTTTGTTTTATGACTTTGTTAGTGGTTGGTTCCAACACTACTCTGTCTTTGCCTTGTTTTCCCTGGTTAGACAACCCATAACAATAATTTACTCTCCTGGAGGCAGCTTTCTCATTCTTCTGGGAACAAACAATTTTAGCTCAGTGATCTATTTGGCATCAATCAACTAACAGTAAGTACTAAACCCACTAGCACTAACTATAAATTCAATAAACTGAAGAGATGCAAATAAGTAGCCTTTACTTCATGCCATTTATAGATGTGGTGCAATTAAGTTCTGGCAAGGTTAGTGTCTTAGCTCTGAACACTCAAAAAAGATAAAAAATGATTTCCTGAGTCCCATAGCTGCTGAGTAACGGGGACTTGTCTAAGTCCTAAGAGCTTGAACTCAGAGAACCTGCCTGCTGCCCTCTGCTCATTCCACTCCCCAGACGCCTAATCAGAGAAGGGGCAGGCCAGCCTCCAGAAACCCAAGCAGTTTCATGAAGGCAGTGAGTTTGCACATTCCAACAGAATGGGATTTTTCAAAGGAAGAAAATATAAAATTAAAAATAAGAATTTTCAAAAGAAGAAAAGATATGAGAAATAAACTATTAGCACTTATGTTGTGTGAAAGAGGCGGTGATACCAACATTGTTGCCTAATTAACAATTAGCCAAGACACTAATTGCATTGTCTATGAAAAAGAATCTCATGGAATAATCACCTCCAGATAACTAAGCCATGTTGTTGTTAGCAATCCTTCCCAAGATAAAACAGAATTAAGATGTCTCTGCCCTTCATGGCAGATGAGCACTGAGCATTCCAGGGGCCTCCTCAGGAGGCTTTTACTGCTCAGTTGCCCAGTTGAGTCTAGGGAGAAACTTCAGATCGTTCTTGGCTTTGAGCAAAGACCTTGGTCTTCGCTCCAAAGAAGAGTATCCCTGTCACTTCAGATGTGATCTGGGCACTATGGGCACAGATTCTCATGCATCTCTGGCAGGCCATTGTGATCTGTGGGGACTACAGCCCACAATGTCTGATTACTCTGATTACTCACCATGGGGAGTTGAAAGCCTTGACTTCTTGCAGTGGAAAGTCAGCCTCTGTTGGCAGTGGTCCACATAGTCAATTATGGCCTGGAGCTGGTCCATGCTGGCTGTGTACTTGAAAAACACAGGATGGGGGCTTTCTCCATTCGAGCTTTTGACACTAACCAAGTGGGAGCCATTGTGCTGCACTGAGGTCCATGCAGTGTCTGGTGGGCAGAAGAGGGGTAGGGAGGGAGAAAGGAGACTGTGATGAGAATGGAATCATTAAACATAAATATGGAAATCAGAAGCATCTTTTATCTGAATTATGGTTTTTATTTTTGTAGCAATCAGATCTCTTTGACATTGGACTCAGCAAGTGGAATTCTTAAAATGTTGACAGTAGGGATTCTCTTTATTGAAATTTGCATTACCATTACTATAGTCAACATTGTCAGGAGGTCAATTTTTTAAATTCTGTATTATAATACTCAAAGTTATAAACAGAACTTTTTGGCTTTTATTTTTTTCTTTCCATTACTGTAAGAGGAAAGCTAAAGATTATCGTGTATATACTTATGTTTTTAACAAGCATATTCCTCAACTCACTGAGCATCTTTTCCTCTGATAATCAAAGAAATGTGTAAAAGACAAATCTGAGGAACAAGCAGCCCACAAAACCATTATTTTGATCATTCAAAATAATGGAAAATAAGTATTTTTGACAAAAATTGACTAATAATGTGTCAGCAACTCGTTCAATGGCCAGCACTAAAAAACACAGTGCCTTGGGGTATCTAATATAACAATTCCTAGCAGTAACCATTGCTACATGAATGTCTGCTGGAAAATTCTGGCATATTTCTGTTACATGGATTACCTATATTTTTCAAAGAGATTTAAAAAAAAATGCACACTTCACAATATTTAACAGAAGAAAAACAACTTGACTTCTTTTATCTTCCCCAAAATAACCTCCCACCATGAATGTATATAAGCTCCCACACTATAAAAGGCCCATGGCTCAGTGGCTAAAAGGCTGAGTTCAAGCTGCCTTAATTCAACTATATTTATAATGTCATGTCATATAACTTCCTCTGTAATATGTATTTGATAAAATGATCAGTATCCACACAACCTTGCCATATTACAGGGGCAGGAAACAGCCTTGTGTTTATTTTTTAAAAGCTAATACATGAGCAAGGTTCAAAAATCAAAACAATGCTCCATGGAACTCAGTGAGGGGTCCCCTGCTCCTTTCCTGCCCTGAGAGTTTGGGTCTGGGAAAAACCTACAGCCATGCTGGTGTTTGCAAACCCAACACATCAAATACATCCAGAGATCCAGGGAACAGAACCCTAAGGGCCATGGAAAAACCTCCGATTCAAAGCCTATGGAAAGGAACATCACAAAATATGCGAAAACTAGCCAGAACAGGAACAAACTGCGCAGGCTCAGTGGCCATGGCTCACGGGCCCAGCCGCTCCGCGGCATGTGGGATCTTCCCGAAACGGGGCACGAACCCGCGTCTCCTGCATCGGCAGGCGGACTCTCAAGCACTGCGCCACCAGGGAAGCCCACTAATGCAGTTTTATATTCAATTAGGAGAAAAGACTTAATGGATCACCTGTCTCTCTGCTCACTAAAGGGGGTTGTGAGTGTTCCTATGGCAACTTGAAATCCATAGATTGTGTTTCCCCCTTAATCATGTTTTCACTAGACATTTTATATTTCAACCTTTTCCTGGAAAATTACTTAAATGCATCTGGCATTATTTTTGGTAATTACCTACTCCCATTCACCCTCAGGGTTTCTTCCATCAAATGAAATGAGGGTACAGGGAGCCATGCAGAAGACTGTGTTAGGCTTAGGAGTTCATCAGTTCCCATGCCACTGTGTCATTTATTTTTATGGCTTAGGGCACAAAGAAAAATGATGTGCCTGAATAGTTCATACAGGCTAGTGGTCAGTATGATAAATTTATGGTCTTGCATGGTTAAGGTGTAATAATAGAAATCTTTTGAAGTGGAGAGAAGGGAAAGGTTGAAAAGAACCTCAAAACTGCCCTTCTGAAAAAATACTTTCAATGGTTGCCCTTTCTAGAAATATTATTTAAAAGACCCCAACAAAGACACATTATGTTTCCCTAATATTCCACCACATATTATTTCAAAACTATGAGTAGAAAGGAACCTTTGACATGACACATAATCTTAGCCTTCAAGCATGAGGAGACAGACTAAGGAATTTAAGTGACCAGCATGATGGAAAAATACTTAGCTGTTATGGTAGTCTGAAGCATAATTTTGGATCTGAGGTAATTAATTTTAATAGTGATCAAATTTAAACAGGAATTTTGAACTATTGTTGAATTAGACCCTATCAGAACATGTTCATCCAACTCACTGGAGCCTTTCCTCTGCACAGGAGCAGGGTGACCATTGGTGGCACCTGGTTGACCATTTGCTCCGACAAATAAACCTGCAGCCAAGTTAACTTGCTGGTTTGGTTTGGTAAGCAGGATATAAATAATGACATTGACTTACCATATCATATGACATCCTCCTCCTTCTGTTTGTTTTGCCAACTTAGATCCACTTTGCAATTGGCAACACTTCCTACACTTTATAATAGACCTCTGAACTATACAAGGAGTCTTTCATAGCAAAACAAGTGGTTGGATGGAAAAAGAACCAGATCTTTATTCTATAGATTCAGGTAAACACACATTGAAAGCATATCTGCTATGCTTATTTCAATCTCCCTGAGAAAAAAAGACTTCACGAAAAGTGTGATGCCTTTATATTTTGTGGGACCATCGCTTATGATCTGGAAATTGACCTCGAGGAAAGTAAAGGCAAAAATCCCTTCTCCCACAGATGCCTGAAATGAAGTCCAATTTGTGTCCAAACACCACCTCTTTGGAAATGAAGCCAGCTGCCTCTGTTTCTTCTGGTGGGAAGAGGGCACACATTCTGAGGAGACTGGGAAGGCAATATGCCAAATGATTTAACTTGTCACATCTATCTCCAGATAAAGATGGTCAAGAAGATGCACTCAGGATGATAAATAAGGACAGACTGATGTAAACACTAGCAGCCATTCCTGGATCCACAAAAATAATCTGAATACTACAATAGACCCACAACAGCCTTCTCAGAATTTCTCCCCCTGTGTTAAAAGCCAGAGAGAAACACTGTTATAACCTTTTATCCACCCCAACCCTCTGGCCACACAGATAAGAGAAATGGAAGTCTAGAAAAACTCACTTGCCCAACTTCACAAAACTATGTAACTTTGCCACACATTTCTAAGCAACCCAGTGTGAGTCACTGAGCTTTCTGAGTAGGTAAAGTTCTCAAAGAGTGCTGAGGTCTGTAACCTTCCCAGAGTGCCTTACCCATCTGAGCCCTCTACTATATTTCCAATGAAAAAACTACAGAAGAAAACAGAACTAGATCCTGGGCATTTATGTGCCCATAGTGCTGGTAATGGCCAACTGCGCTGCTCTGAATGTCCAGTGGGTACCCTGAGGAAGACAACGGTCAGCTCTCACCTGGCCCTGCCCTAGATCTCAGAGGCCCTGGGCCCTGCCATGTCATCTGTTTGTCAAAGCCAAGGATGACTGGTGTGTGTGTTTTATTGAAGGGGAGAGATGACAGCTCTAAGCAGACAGTCTCCAGGCCCTGGGAGGGCCCAGAGGTGGCACTCAGGCCAGCCCCACACCTGTGGGTCCCTCTTGATCAATATTTGTATGAAGACCCTCATAAAGGCTGCCACAGATCTGGGGCCTTGAGGCTTTTCATGATTTATTTTAATATTCTGAACACAAGAAAATGCTATAAGATACAACTGGATGTCCTCAAGGGAATTCAGCTACTTCACAGCCTTCTTCCCTAGGATTTCAGAGGGTGATATTTTCACTTACTAGGTCACACTGAATACAGTTTTGTGTGTCTGCTCATTCATGAGGGTAGGCATCTGCTATTTAACATGAACTGACACTTACTCAACACGACATATATTGTCTTGAGGCAACATGTACGTGTGCTTGGCCCTGTGCCTAAAACCTCCCAAGAGCTCAGTTACTGGGAGATATTATTAGTGCTTTCCCTTGTTTATCAGCCTACCACACAGCACAAGCACAAAGTAATTTCCTCAGAGAGTACATTATATATGCAGTTATAAAATTAGATATGGACAGAGTACAGGGTGATGGTCAATAAGAGATATGGGTTACAATCTTTGGTCTTGGAAAAGTCAAAAAAATCCTCTGAGCCTCCAATTCCATATTTGGTAAATGGGGAAAGCGGACCAGGCAGCATCTAAAGACTGAATGCTATTGTCTAGCCACCTTTGAATGCTAAGGCAATGAACCAAGCATGCTGCTGGCCTAACTGCTCTCTGAACATCTATATGTTTATTGTTCATCAAGGCCATTCACTTTGTCCACCCGTAAGGCCAGGGCAGACTGTGTGGCTGACAGAAAAGCAGGAAAATAAACTTTTCTGAAGCATTTGTCTTTTTTCCCTTTGGGGACAGTGACAGGACCTGCCCTAGAAATTCTGCATTGCCAACCACACTAGGCTGCCTGTTTTAGGAACTACCTTTACAAGCTGCAGGAGGCTGGCCAGAAAATGTACCCCCACTGGGGGCAGGAAGGGTTCTTTCTAGGCAAAAGCCAGGATAAAAGAGATGCAGGTTCATGGTGCATGAATCAATACCCATTCTATAGAGGGCTTTTAAAAAAATGACATGAGTTATGTGTAAAGCAGTTGGGCTGACTGCCCTTTGCTAAACCACAGTGCTGGAGGCCTGACAATTTTTTTTTTTTTTTTTGCAGTACGTGGGCCTCTCACTGTTGTGGCCTCTCCCATTGTGGAGCACAGGCTCCGGACGCACAGGCTCAGCGGCCATGGCTCACAGGTCCAGCCGCTCCGCAGCATGTGGGGTCTTCCCGGACCGGGGCACGAACCCATGTCCCCTGCATCAGCAGGCGGACTCTCAACCACTGCGCCACCAGGGAAGCCCCTGACACAATTTTTGACAAAGGGAAAAGGATGTTTAAGAAACACAATTGTGTATATTTTAACCCCAAACTCCTGATTTATACCCCCCCTTCCCCTTTGGTAACCATAAGTTTGTTTCCTATGTCTGTGGGTCTATTTCTGCTTTGTACATAAGTTCATTTGTATCATTTTTTTTTAGATTCAACATTTACGCTCTACTATATATAAATAGATAACCAACAAGGACCTACTACATAGCACAGGGAACTATACTCACTATTTTGTAATAACCTATAAGGGAAAAAAATCTGAAAAAATAGATATATATGTATGTATTACTAAATCACTTTGCTGTACATCTGAAACTAACACAACATTGTAAATCAACTATGCCTCAATAAAAAAAAGAAAAGAAACACAATTCCTTGGTTTGCATAAAGGCAAGTGACTGAGCAATAATAATGAGTAAAAAGTTCTGGATTATTAACTTGTTGAGTCAATAAATCAAGATCTGAAGGTGCAATGGGCAGGGATGCCATAGACCAAGTCCTCAGCTTGTTCATCAAGCCTCCAGGTGATTTTTATGGACTGGAAGTTGAATCACTGCTCTGACTGCAACCTGTCTTCTTTCTGTGACAATCATTTTCTCACAATGCAAGGTCTGAGAAGCAGTTTCTGAACCTCACAACTGTGAAAATAGCCAACAACTACCCTGGGTTTAGGGTGGGCACAAACAGTTCTATCTCTCTCAGTGAGTAGAGCCATTGGCTTTCCTCATCTTGTCATCAAAGAAGTTATGTTTTGTTTCTTCTGTTTAGAAAGGGAATAGGTCTGTCAACAAATTGCACAAGTAGTCCATTCAAAATAGCTTACTATTTTGTCTTGTTTTGGTTGTCTCTGTACTAAAGGTACTAAAAAATACATGCAGAGTGTGTCCTAGTACTACATTTTTAAAGGCTATTACCAAGGATATAATTTTTTTTTTCATTCTGAAATCTGATTTTTTTTTTTAGGCAAGTTTAAGCTTATTTATTTATTTATTTTACATCTTTATTGGAGTATAATTCTTTTACAATGGTGTGTTAGTTTCTGCTGTATAACAAAGTGAATCAGGAATACATATACATATATCCCCCCATCTCTTCCCTCTTGTGTCTCCCTCCCACCCTCCCTATCCCACCCGTCTAGGTGGTCACAAGGCACCGAGCTGATCTCCCTGTGCTATGCAGCTGCTTCCCACTAGCTATACATTTGGTAGTGTATATATGTCCATGCCACTTTCTCACTTCGTCCCAGCTTCCCCTTCCCCCTCCCTGTGTCCTCAAGTCCATGCTCTACATCTGCGTCTTTATTCCAAGGATATAATTTTAACCATTGGTTTAGAATTCTGTTTTTTGTATCTTTTTCCAAGTCTAAGTACTTGTTTTTTAATAATTAGAGAGTGTTTAATTGTCCACAGGCATCACAGCATCGTGGAGAAGGCAAATTTTTCATAGTGGGCATATTTCCAGGTTAGAAGAACAGAATCAGGACCCTAAGATCTTCCTCTATCAATAAGCAGATTTGTCAGGGGGCACCTCATATGACCCCTGGGCAGTAAGGACCATTTAGCTGTAACTTTGGTTCATTCCTTGGATTTTCCCCAGGAAAAATCTGGATTTAAAAAAATTTTCATTAAACATTTTGTTGTGTAGCTGCTGGAGGTAGTCACTGGTCTTTGGACTGGCCTGTGTGTTTCTCTGTCTTCAGCACATTGCTTTCCTTACGGTGTTGAGTTTAATAAAAATCCTTGGTATTTAATAGTATTTGGAAATCTTCACTGAAGTAGTGAACTCCTGCTCTCCATCTTGGGTATGTATGTGTGTCTCATGGTCCATTTGATGTTCCATCTCAGTCATAATTATGGAACCCTTACGACATTGATCTTTTCACACAGAACAAGAATATACTAATTTCAGGAGTTTTACATGAGAGCTAGGCAACTATAAACTTCTCTAAAAACCTTTAATGACCTAAAAGGCATTGTGATACAATAATCTCTATGTAATGTTTGTTCATTTGCAATGTAATATGAAGATATATAGTTATTCAGTATGCTTTAATAATAGACATTACACATCAATATAAATTATTAGCAATCATTTTCATGAATCCCTACACAAACACATACACACACATACGCACCTTACAGCTCTTAAAACGTTCCAAGATTATGTTAGAGAGTTTAGAAGATACTTAATTTAGAGAATTAATGTCTCATACTTTATCTTAATATATGTGAACCATTCCTGTTGCATTTGTGGATGCATTAGAGCCACAGGGATTCAGTGATGGATCATTAAACCTCACCCACAGCAACCTATATAAATAGGAACAACAGGATAATTGCTTGGACCGTGAAATGAGTAGTGGCACCAAAATTTTACATCTGCATTGGTTTTATTTCTCCATTTTGTGATGCCCTTTGTTCCCTTTCCATTTTAATTTTTTGGAAGATAGAGTAGCCTGTGCCTGCTAAAACCAAAGATCCTCAGCTAAATGACAGTGCTTTCTAAACCCATGTGCACATAAGCATCTCTAGAGAAGCTTAATAATAATACAGCCTCTCCTGGGATGCTGCCCCGCAGAATCTGGCTGTGGAAAGCAGAACTTCTCCTTGGGGAACAAACACGTAGGGACCTGGAGAAGCTCTATCCTGCTGGATAGTGTCCACTAGTGACAGTAAAGCAAACAGGAGCCCTCTGGTCAGGTTAAATTAATTTGTAAAGTCACACCCCAAATTATATTTTTAAAAGGTTGTATTGCCAAAGATGTTATAACCACCTAGTAGGCTTTAAGAAGATACATTACACTTGTTTTATAACCAACAGGTCTCCACTATCTAACTAAATGACCAATACGCAACCCAAACTTCACATATTCACAACTGGAATCCTGGTCTTCCCTTACAAACATGGTCCTTCCCAAGAATTCTCTGTCTCTGTGAGTAATACCTGCACCTTCTTTCCAGGGTTTGGATCCAAATACAGGAGCCCTGCTTGATGCCTCTCTTTCTCTCCATCGGTTAGTCCACCGGTTCTAACTCAACATTTCTCTCCTCCTCTTCCTCTGCTCCCAGCCTGCTACCCACCATCACCATCTTGGATCGATTACTCGAGCAACGTCCTAACTAGTCTCCTTGGTGCCCCATGATGGTTAAAGGCCCAAACTGCACAGCTGGTGTGAATCCTGGATCAGCCCCTTTCCAGCCACATGACTTGAGGAAAGGCCACCTTCTCGTCCTTCCACCTGAGTCTGTCCAACATGCCAGCTCCCCATGGCTGCAGGTCTTTGGCACTTCCCTCCTCCCTCCCCCTTGAAGGCTCCACCTCAGGTTTTCTCACGGTTGCTTCTTTGATGTGGTTGGCACAGATGTCACTTTCCAACTGAGTCCTTTCTTGATCCCTCTATTTAAAACTGTAACCCATCCTTCTATAGTCTGTGACCCTGTTCCTTGCTTTGTTCTTCTTCACAACACCTGCTACCTTGCAACATGCCAAGTATTTGATTCACTTCTGTCAATGATCTGGCTCCCCACCCCAGAAAGCACCCCCCACCAGGGGAGGGAGGTGTTCAGATTCACTCCCTGATGTGGCCACAGCCATGCCTGGCTCAGGGCAGGCGCTGAGTACACATGTGTTCAATCTTGTCAGAAGCTTTTTTGCAACTCTTCAGTTTTGTGCCTCTACTTGGACGTTTCTTCAGGTCACCCGGGGAAGGAAATGATTCACATCCTCAGCAGTTTTCAAGGCCATCGTGTGTATAAACCGACCAGGAGGGTTAATCAGCAGATTTCACCTTTTCCCTCCCTTATTTAGAGGTTCTTTCTCATCTCTAATGTAAGAAAACCTGCTTGTATATCATCAGGTATTATTCTAAGTTACCTGAAATCAAAAGCTGGGCATCTGTTTTTACTGTCTCTGCATTTTGATGATAACTACTCTTCTCTCTGGTGGTAGGGGCCAAGGTTCACTCTGAAAAGGTAATAGCAATTGTAGGGAATCAAAATACATCAGCTATGGTACCAAATTAGCATTAAAACAAAACACCTTTGAGATAGTTACACATTCCAAAGGGGCTTTATAAATATGCACAACTAAAGCTTCATGGGGAAGCCTAGACCGCGCGTTCACTAGCATGACTAAAATAATTTTCTTTTATTACAACCATAAACTGCAGAAGATCGGGCCCTCAGCTCTCGGTTATTCCTCTTCGCAGCAAATACCTTTCCTTATAAACGTGACCTCAGCCTGCCAATAGTTAACTATTAACAAAATAGCTTCAGTCATTGAAATGTCACTCATTTTGGAATGTGCCGGTTGGGATTATTTCTACCTTTCTAGAATCTTGGAATTTTTCAGTGTGTATGGAACTCTGCTCATAGAATTAACCCAAGACAATATGTATGAAAATCTTTAACATGCCTTAGACTTCTGTGATAATTAAGAATTTAATTGATAAAGGGAAATGTTTTATTGGGATGCTAGCAACTTTATTTAGCTTTCTTTGTTCTTGGCATTTGCTTGACCCATGGTAATGAAAGAAAATCAAAGCAGGAATTGAAATCACTTGAAGGCCTGTTATAAACCACTGGAGTGCAGTATATCTAGAATGATCCCCTGGGCTGTTTCCTCACATATTTCACTGATCACACATTTTTCAGTAAAGGTAAGCCAATGTATTTAACTCTGTCATCACACTTCAATATTTTGGTCAGTATTTATGACAAAATGTTTACCCCAAAGCCCAAAAGAGCCATACTTACACCCAGTGCAATGCTCTGCAAGTTCTTGCATTTTCTGTACCAACTTTGGGGGTAGTTTTGGGGCTGGAAGATATATTTGACTGAATTCAGATCTAATCATATGATTAACCACTGCCAAAATGCTCAGATTTTGTTTCATGTATGAAATGGTAGTAGGTAAAAAACCACACCAGGATTGTAAGCTACTCACAAAGCATCATCATAAATTTATCCATAAATAATTCCCTCCTTGTGAGACTTGCAACCCTGTCAGGGTGACATGTAGTCATAATAACAGAAGAACAAAATTATAACTAAGTTATAGTTGCCTTAGAACCATTTATAGTTGACTTTTTTTCTGATCATTAGCTCAGAATTTGCAGAGTCAAATTCTGTGGTTGTTGAGGTACTGTTAGGTCTACACTGCTAGAGTAACAGAAAGTTTTCTTGGAGGTTTGTCCTCTTTTTATTGGTAAAATGTTATGCGAGTATGGAGGAAAAGTTATGGGTACAGACACACATAGATACAGGTACAGAAGAGGTATAAAGAATTTGTATCAACGCCATCAGGGCAGTTGTCATTCATTAAAGTGGATGCTTTGTTCCTTTGTGGTCCTATACTGTAGGCGGAGATGTTAAATTAAAAATTTTCAAAGGGGCTTCCCTGGTGGCGCAGTGGTTGAGAGTCCGCCTGCCGATGCAGGGGACGCGGGTTCGTGCCCCGGTCCGGGAAGATCCCACATGCTGTGGAGCGGCTGGGCCCGTGAGCCATGGCCGCTGAGCCTGCACATCCGGAGCCTGTGCTCCGCAACGGGAGAGGCCACAACAGTGAGAGGCCCGCGTACCGCAAAAAAAAAAAAAAAAAAAAAAAAAAAAGTTTCAAAGAATTAAAGGCATCATAATAAGTCGTAAACAGGTCCTTTAACATATAATTCGGTTTCTAAGGAAAATAAAATATTATTTATACAGTTGCACAAGAATAATATTATTACTTGAAGTATATACACTTTAGAAACATTTATTATCTCCTAGATAAACTCATGTGATTACAGATTCAAAAGAATACAAATGGATGTTTTCATAAATTTGAAAAGTGAATATTCTCCTAAGTCTTTGTCATTTATTGACATGAACTAAGAAATAAAGTTTATCCTTTTTCGTTTCAGATTAATAAGCAAAGATTTATTGTTAATTTTACACAAAGAAAGAACATAACGTTTAATTACCACCTCTTAACTATTTTAGAACATTATGTTTAATACTTCTGAACAATCATATTACAATTACAATCAAAATGCACATCTACATAAAGCTGTCACTAGGTAAACTCTACTTTCCCCATCTGGGTTTTTCATGCACAGCAAGTATTTACATGAGTTTAACTGTCATAAAAAAGGCTTATTAGCATACCTGTCATGTTGCAATACACAAGGGATGGTCCCAGCGGGCCACTTCCGTCTGAGTCGATATAGTAGAGCCCTGAAGAGTTTCCTCTGTGCCTGTGGGCTTCACATGACTGCTCGTAGACAGCTGCAAAGAACACGGGTCTCAGACAGGAGCTACAGTGGGATGGATCCCTCCATGTTGTGAATTAAGTGATACTTTCCCCAGTGACACTCATTCTGCATTGCTCTCAGTGACATTTTCTTTAGAGGAGTGTTTCCCTGTTTCAATCAGACAGAGTGAAGATTCTGAAGCACAGAGTGAAAGTCCCACTGTGGGACATGTGGATCTGAATCCTGTATGTTCTAGAAACACAGGATTCCTTTCAAAATTGTGATAACTGGATTTACTCTTGTCTAATTCTTTTTTGTTTCATTATATCTAAGCACCTGAAGTGCATTGGCTTAATCTCCCTAAATCATCTGCTTTTATCTTAAATAATCATGTTATTTTATAAATTACTCTAATTATACTCTTTGTTTACTTAAAACAGTTTACATGTGAAATGCATTTTTTTCAATGAGATGAATTTCACAAATCAGCAACTCTTCTTCATTCAGTTTTTAAAGTTTGCTTTAAAAAGAAACATCCTTAAATGCTTTGCAAATGATAATTCAAGAAAATTGAAATTCAAAGAAATATATATAATATATATGAAATATCTCTTTATAGTTTCAATTTATCTTAATCCATAATTGAACTTTCTACATGTACAATAAATGTTTCGCTGTGTACAAGGCAAGTGATTAGCATCTGCAGATGATGGACTCAATTAATATTCAGAAGACAGGGGCTTCCCTGGTGGCGCAGTGGTTGAGAGTCCGCCTGCCGATGCAAAAGCTCAAGATAGTGTGAAATTTATTTATACTTGGAAGACACATAAAAATGCATATTTTGCAGGTGAACTCTTAATCTGTGTTTTATATATGTCCTCTCATGTCATTCATTCTGCAGACATTTGCTGTCACCTACTTAAGTCACAGTGTGGTTCTCAGTGCCAGGGACAGAGGGTGAACAAGGCAGGTAACAGTCCTGCCCTCAGGGAGCTTGGCCTTCCAAACAGAAAAGCTGTGGGCTTTATATATTTCCTTAAATGAAAAGCACTATTAAAAATGACATAAGAAAAATCAGAAATTTAAAATTTCTTAAATATCTAGAAACATAAAAATCAGTGAAATAAGGTTAATTGGTCATTCCTGGAAAAAAAAATGTGTGTGACAGCTATCATTTACTATTGTGTTTGGTGTAAATTAATTCATGTCAGTCCAATATCTGTATTGAAAGATTATAAATTCTGAAGCTGTGCTTTATTAAAAATTAGCTGATCTGGGAATTCCCTGGTGGTCCAATGGTTAGGACTTGGTGCTCTCACTGCCGGGGCCCAGGTTCAACTAAGATCCCACAGGCCACACCCAAAAAAAAAAAAAAAAAAAAAAAAAAAATATTCAGAAGACATTTAAATAAGTGATCAACCAAGTAACATCTCCAGTGTGCATCACTCGCTGCCTTGACAGGAAAAACCCTTTGAAAACCTGAAAGCCACTAATGGCTGCTGGGACAGAAGTGCAGCACTGATTCTGGCAGAGTGATGGACTGGATCTTTAAGCCAGCTCTAACGATCAGATTTGGCAACCACACTGACAGACTCAGGTGGTGGTTAGGCAAGATCCACAAAATGGAGTGATCCGAGTAGGCTATGGCTTTATGCCATGCTACAGTGACTGGATTATCTACACTTCTAACTTTGCCTATTTCAAATAATCAACAAAAACCCAGGGAGAGATCGAGGGGTTGTTTTTTCCTCTCATCTCAAAGAAAAAGAAGATGAAGGGAATGCTTTTTGTCCAGAGATTTTACAAAGGTAAACATCCTTTTGTTAAACATGGCCAAGTGTCAAATGTACCAGATTGTCCCAAATCAATGGCATGGCTACTACCATCTACACTGTTGGACACAGAGACAATATGGACTCTGCTTTTCCACCACGCATGCATTTGGGCTGCTCATGTTTACATTTCTATAAATACATACATATGCTCACGACCACCTAGAAAAGTGTCCAGAGGGATACACGAAAATTGATAGCAGTGTTTGTGTTTGGGTTGGGGTTGGAATTGCCTAGGAAACAAGAGTAGAAGAGGAATGACTAGGAGAAAGCTTGCTTTAAACACGAATGCACACGTGTATTAATCGTGCACTTAGACCCAAAAATAATGGTCTCGTGATCATTTATTTTGATTTGGCAATATCTCATCTTCATGTAGCTTACCAGTTAGATGATCCCTATAAAGTCAATTCAGTTATTAGACCAAATCATGGGGCACAAATGAAACACCCTACATATATATATATATCTGTTAGTTTTAAAATCAGAGTTGTTTAGAATGATGTTTAGATCACAGTTACTGATAGCATTTTAGCCATATTTCTTACTCATTAATATTCAGTAGATATCTGCTTCATATAAGACACCTTGCTAAGTATGATGGAGGACACTCTAAGGAAGAGATCACCCCATTCCTAACTGTGACTTGGCCAAGTCACTTAGCCTCAAATTTCCCAGATGTCCAGCTCTTTTCCAATGAAGAGTTACTCCAGGAAATTCTCACCTGGCACTAGTACAGTAAATAGAGTTGAGGTGGAATCGCTCTGGTTGAACTTATGGGATGTTTAGGGCATAAGTCACCTCCCTTTGTCTTCCAAGATGCTTTGAGTTCCTCTGTGGAACCTTCAGGGCTGAGGACCCAGGGCTCTCATCCCAACACTGATGCCTGCCTCACTGGGATTCACTTCCCATAAAGACAAATTTATGTCAGTCCAAACTCTGCTCTTCTCCCATATGTGGAAATAAAATTAAATAATTCACAGGGAAGAGTTCTTAAAAGTGCAATGTATTCTCCCAGTAGGAGGGACTGAACATGGTGAGATCTGTGAATTTTCATATCATGCTCTCTCTCTCTAAAGACCCAGAGAGAGGGGTGCTACCAGAGAAGGGATTCAGAAACATCAGCAGTGACACAAAAATAGGGAAAAACTAAAAGAAAAACATATACAAAAGCCAATAATTAGAAGACCAAGGGCATTTCAGAGGCTCTGTCATAAGCTAATGGATTAGCAGTCAATAAAGTTTTGTTAGCTTTAAAGTTGAAAGAATAATTCTTCAGAAAAGAGACGGGTGTTCTAGACAGAAGAAACACCACTAAGAGGAGATGGAGAGTGTGACCCTGGGTAAACAACCTAGCCTCTCTCGTTCCTCAGGTGTAGATGTAGATAAAAATAGATGTAGATATGTAGATAAATATGTAGATAAAAATACATTTACCTCCTAGAGTTGTTTTGAGGATTAAAAGAGTTGAAACATGCAGAGAACTAGAACTGTTTTGAGGATTAAAGGAGTTGAAACATGCAGAGAACTAGAATCGTGCAAGTACATGGTAAATTCCAGTAAGTTCCATCATCATCATCATCACTACCACCATCATCATCAGAGAACATCAAGATTGCAATGGACCTAAGCATTTGCCTGGCTTGTCACTGATGTCTAAAAGCCCTACCGTGTTAGCTCCCATCCTGCACTTCTTCTGAGACTTTTCTTGTTTAATTTTATAAATATTGAGAATCTAGTAACTCATGCTTTTTACTTAGGCAGACAGGATTTGAGAACTAAAATTGGATTCCGCTCGAGGAAGAGAACAAGATACAATATCATGAATTCTAGATTTAATTTATACTTTGACTGTATTTTATTTTCCTATACTTATTTTCCTTTGCCTACTATTTTTTTCTATCCTATGATATATGTATTTCTGTTAGCTGCCTTATCATCAATAGGAAATAAATTTGATTAAAAATAAACCAGACAAAAATTAGTGTCTAAAATAATTATTTTTTGTTGTTGCTTTCTAGCACATGGTTGCACACACACACATATACACAAAATAATGGAAAGAAAAATAGAACTACATGGAAATCAGAACAGAAAGGAGAATGAATGAAGTGTGAGGCTTACAGGAATGGCAGGTTGCACCGGTGTAACCAGTGTGTGCGCAGTTGCAGGAGAAGGTGTCCCAGGACTGGGAACATTCACCCCCATGTTCACAATAGCTGGGCAAACACCTAGAAGAAGACAGACACAGCACTATTTCCCACACTTGGTCATGATAAATGTGTATCTTAATATTAATATGTTGTAATGAAAACAGTGACCTGATCAGAAAAATTTCAACATGAACAAAAATTGTTGGGTCTGTCATCAAGGTTTCCAAATGTAATATCAATCATAAACTAAAAAATCCATTAGGTGCTACCAACTGTCATGTATTTGTGACAGACAAATTTTCTACACATCTCATTACATCAGAAAATGTGTTTGCTTTTTCACAAATAAGGCAAGATTAATTTCATACATGACAGGGATATAAATTGCTTGCAATGGCCATAGACAGCACATTTCCCATCCCTGCTTCCATGTCCTTGCAGTGTGACCTATAGATACTTCCATCAAAAAGTATAGCTTACTTCACCTTGAATCTGGGTTGGGCATATGACCTGCTTGGATCAATGAGGCATTAGCAAACTAACACAGCAGAGGCTAGAAAAGTGCTTGGGCAGGGGGCTTGCTCTCTTGCTGAGTTTTGAACCCTGAAAGCACAACCACATGAAGAAACCTGGGCTTGTTCAGGTTGTCTAGTCACCCCTGTAGGTTCAAACCACAGGACAAGTGAGTGAGGGGATTATAAGTCAACCAGCTGCCAGCTGATCCCCCAGGCAACCACAGATGCATGAGAGAGCCCAGCAGCAAATACAGAATTGTGAGATAAACAAATCTGTTGTTGTTTTCAGCTAGTAAGTTTTAAAGATAATTTATTGTGCAGCCAAATCTAACTGATATATGTATACCACATTGTAATATGTTACCATGTTGACTTAGTACATAAGGAAACATTTTAAAGAGAAGGAAGGAAGTCAGAAAAAAGGAGAAACTCTTTATCCATATAGCATCACAGTGCCAGGGGTTCTGAATGTCATCTACTTTAGATCAGACTGATGATGCCTCTAGGAATTAGATTTAGAGATCACTTAAGACTAAGGGATTTATTGTTATTTTTTCCCCCACATAATTGAATAGACCACAAAATCACTCAGGTAAACCAAATAACCACTTATATCTCATGGACATTGTTACATCTCACTTTTTGAAATTGAAAGTGAGAGTTTAATCTTTGTTTATAAGATTAAAATTTTTAATTGCAAGAATGTTACTTAATTTTTTCATTATCAAAAAGAAGTGCTATTCTCAACAAAATAATAGCAAATTGAATCCAAAAATGTATAAAAAATATATACAACATAATTGAGTGGAATTTATTCCAGGTATGCAAGGTTGCTCCAAAATTTGAAAAAAATAATTTGAAAATTAATATAATCTATCACATAAACAGGCTAAAGAAGAAAAACCATTTGGTCACATAAATAGATGCAGAAGAAGTATTTGACAAAATCTAACACTGGTTCACGATAAAACAAAAATAAAACCAACCAAACAAAAAACCTCGGCAAACTAGTAATAGAGAGGATCTTCCTCAACTTGATTAAACAAACAAACAAATAAACAAACAAAATCTCCAAAACCCTACAGCAACATTATATTTAATGGTGAGAAACTAGATGCCTTCCTCTAAGTATGGGAACAAAGCAAAGATTTGCTCTCACCACTCTTATTCAAATATCATACTGGAAGTCTTAGCTAATGCAATAAGACAAGAAAAGGAATAAAAGGTACAAAGATTGGGAAAGAAGAAATAAAACCATCTTTGTTCACAGAAGACATGACTGTCTATGTGGAAAATCTCAAATAATCAACAAAAAACTTCTGAAACTAATAAGTGATGATAGTAAAGCTGTAGGATTCTTTCTTATAAATGAACAATGAACAATTGAAATTTAAAATGAAAAACACAACACTCACATTAGCATTATCCAAAAAAATAGAATACTTAGACATAAATCTAACAAAACATATACAAGATCTATATGAGAAAAATTACAAAACTCTGATGAAGGATAAAAAAGAAAATCTAAATAAGTGGAGATATTCCATGTTCATGGATAGTAAGGCTCAAAATTGGCAAGATTTCAGTTATTCCCAATTTGATCTATAGATTCAAGGGAATCTCAGTCAAAATCCCTGCAGGTAATTTTGTGGATATCAACAAACTGATCCTAAAGTTTATATGGAAAGGCAAAAGACCCAACAAAATATTGAAGAAGAAAAAAGTCAAAGGACTAATAACACTACTCAACTTCAAGACTTACAAAGCTACAGAAATCAAGACAGTGTGGCACTGGCAAAAGAACAAATAGATTAATGGCACAGACTAGAAAGCCCAGAAACAGAGTCACACAAAAATAATCAACTCATCTTTAACAAAGAAGCAAAGGTAACTCCCTGGAGAAAGGACAGTCTTTTCAACAAATAACTGCTGGAACAACTGGGTCTCCACATGCACAAAAAATAATAATATAAACACAGACTTTACATCTTTCTCAAAAATGAACTCAAACTAGATCTTAGAATTTTAAAATGTAAAATGCAAAACAGTTAAACTCTCAGAATATAACATAGGAGAAGATCTAGGTGACCTTGGTTTGGCAATGACTTCTCAGATACAGTCCACAAAAGAAAAAAATGATAATTTTGACTTCAGTAAAATTAAAAACTTCTTTTCTATGAAAAGATTAGCTATAGACTAGTGGGTAACTTGCAAAACACGTATCTAACAAAGGATTCGTATCTAAAATATAGGAAGAGCTCTTAAATTCAACAATAAGCACATAACCAATTAAAACCCAGGGCAAAAGATCTGAACAGACACCTGGCCAAAGAAGGTATCAAGATTGCAAATAAAAACAGAAAAAGCTTCCCAGCATCACATGTCAGTAGAGAAATGCAAATTAAAGCAATGAGATAACACTACAGACCTATTAGGATAGCAAACATCCAAAACACTGACAACACCAAATACTGGTAGGGATGAGGAACAACAGGAACTCTCATTGACTGTTGGTGGGAATGCAAAATGGAAGACAGTTTGGCAGTATCTCACAAAACTAAACATCTTCTTACTAAATGATCCAGCAATTGTACTCCTTAGTATTTACTCCGATGAGTTGAAAACTTACTTCCACACCAAAAATCTGCACGTAAATGTTTACAGCAGCTTTGTTAATTGCCAAAACCTGGAAGTAACCAAGATGTCCTTCAGTAGGTGAATGGACGAACTTGTGGTACAGAATATTATTTAGCACTAAAAACAAATGAGCTGTCCAGCCACAAAGGACATGGAAGAATCTTAAATGCATATTACAAAGTGAAAGGCTACGTAGAGCATGATTCCAACTATATGACATCCTGGAAATGGCAAAACTATGAAGAGAGTAAAAAGATCAGTGATTTCCAGGCCAGGGGTTGGGGGAAGGGAGGGGGATTGAGTAGGTGAAGCATGGGAGATTTTTAGGGCTGTGAAACTATTCTGTACGATACTGTAATGGTGAAGACATAACATTATGCATTTGTAAAACCCCATAGAACTGTTTAACACAAAGAGTGAACTTGTAAACTATGGACTTTGGTTAATAAGAATGTATCAATATTGGTTCATCAATCGTAATAAATGTACAACACTGATGCAAGATATTAATAATACAGAAACTGTGTGAGAGGAGACTGGGAAGAGAGGAGAAAAAGGGGAACTCTCTATACTTTCTGCAAACCTAAAACTGCTCTAAAAAATAAAGCATATTAATTAAAAATGTTCATTGTGAGGGACTTAATACAGGCAAGTATATAAAACTAAAATGTATTCAAATTCTCACCTTAGAGAAAGAAAATATGTGTGTGTATAGATTTATAAATTTATACATAATTTTATATAAATGTTATATTATTTTTCTATTACTGCCATAACAAACTACCACAAAGTGTATTAAGAAAAAGAGAGATTCACACCAATGATAGGATCTCTGCTTAGAAGACAGGACAGTATGAACATGTAGAAATACCCAGAGTTCAACATACAACCCTGTTTCATCCCAGTCGGCTCCCCAACAGCCACTTATCTGCAAATCAGAAAAGGTAAAACAAACATCGTTAAAAGGAAAGTAGGAGAAACAAAAGATGAAAGGTAGCATCTGGCTATTTTATGATTTTTTTTTCTCCTCTAATACTGCACAAATTACACTCCCAGACACTGAAATTCCAGTAGGTCTAACCAAAGAACTATTTTGGTTTTCTTTGGAAAGATATGGAAAAATTTCAACTGTCAGTAAGAACTGGAAATAGGCAAACTCACTTTTACTTTAAAACAGAAATAAAATGATATATAGTAGAGTTTTTGAAATTTTTCCTGGATATGCTTATTTTTAATTTCTGACAAATTTCAGAACAGTGTGCCAACCTTAAGATTGTGGATTTCAAAATCAGTTTGGGCCAGTTGGGATTCACATGTGGAATAAATGGTGCCCGACTTATTTATCTTTCTGGAGAGGTTTACTAGGTGAATGCATAGAATGGGGCATCCATACCTTGACAGTCAGCAAATTGCTATAACAATTGAAGAACAGGACAGTCTATAGCAAAGTCACAGAGTATTAGAAGTGGTGGTATTTCAGATCATGTTACCTAAGAATCCCATTGGACCGAAAGGGTGGCTTGACCTGAGCAGGGCCCATCCCCTTTACCCCTCGCTTGAACAAAGTAACTTCTTGCCTTTCTTTTTGACACGCTGGAACTCTCTAAAATCATATTAGAATAGATTCCATACTTTTTAACTCAGTGAAAATGACTGCTCTATGATAAAGAATATCATAGTTTACCTAGAAATGTTTTGGGATAAGATTTTTTTTTTCATAAATAAGAACTTAAAGTTTGTGGTAATTAATTTTCTTCTAAATGTGTTATTTTCTATTAAAAAGAACCCCAAGATGTATGATGCACAATGTCACATTTAGCATCTAGAAGATTAATGTTAGGCCAAAGGCAGTGGAAGTGAGGAAAGTGACCCCATCAGCACCATCCATGGCTGGGGGTGCTCTAGACAGCAAACACCTGAGCCTAAAAGGAACCTGAAAAGAGCTATGTAGCCTGAGTTACATGACTTGAAATCCTAATGTCCAAAACCCAAAGGGTGTAAGACACAATCCCTCCTCACTGCTATCCCCTCCCCACAGCCTTGTCCCAAAGGACTGCTCTGCCTTCCCTATAAAGTGTCATCTGAGCCACAGGAAGACAGAGCGTGATGCTCAAGTCCTTATATGGCTCAGGAAGGTTTCCTAAGTACCCCTAGGATTTCAAACATCTTTTCAGCATTTGCAGTGTGAAGAATGCTGCTATGTATCATGAATTATTAATTCCTGTGCCCAATGGATAGAAGTTATAAAGCTAGCTTCATTTTAATAATAAATCTCAGATTCACTTGAGCACATTAGGACTTGCTCTGGGCAGGCAGAGTGGTGGGCCGGGTGGATGGCTGCGTACAGTGCACAGCACCCGAAGACAGCCCAGGTGTGAGTGTCTGCTTTGCTGCACTTTTAAGTGAATCTATTTCATGGTGCATTGGACATGCAGTTAGTAGGTATGGACTAAAGGGTTGAGAAAAAAAGAATATTTTTAGTATTAAAAAGAATGGAGAGTAAGGACATGTCTTTAGATGTTGAACCATAAAAAATTACAAGTAGTGACTATAGGCCATCCAAAGTGCCAATAGCTATTTTTATAACCACTTACAAAGTTGCCATGAGCCTCAGTTTTATAGAAGATAACTTAATACCACAGATGTCTCCATAGACTGGTACAGATATCTGAAAATCTTTTAAAAATGTGATGTGGAAATTTTTCTATTTTGGTCACACACACACACACACACACACACGCACACACACACACACACAGATACGTTGGTTTTTTTGTTTTAGTTTTGAAATAAAGACCTTTATGCACAAAGGGGCAACCTTTATGTGAGATAAATACTGTGATTACACACATGCTGTGATGGAGTTCTCCAAGCACTAAAATAACTTTCTGTGAGCTTCCCGACTGAAGTGACAACCAGGCTACTGACAGTGAGCTGTGACTTCCCACCTTCCTGACCCATTAAAAGCCATTCCCACGGGTGAGAGGATGTACTCTACCTCCAAGAGAGCATCTCTAACCCTCTCCCAGTACCAAGATTCAGGATGCCAGAGCTGGCTGCAATTATAACTTGGAGATGATGTTACACTTTCTATGCCAAAAAAATTTTTATAATCTGAAAATTAGGGTTGAGAGTTTTGTCTAAATTCTTTAAATCATTTTTTTTCCTCTACAAATGAATAGAATGTGAACATATAGCCATGGACATTTGCATTAAAGAACTCAAGTTCTTGTGAGTCAGTATTTTACATACTGGGAATTTATGATCTTCTCATACACTGCTAGATTGCACTGTAACTTGTAGTTAATTGGACATGACAGGGAATTTCAATTAGTGTTAAATTTGGATTAGATTTACTCCACAAAGGACTCTGTGCAGTGTGAACTTTGGAAAGGTGCCCATGTATGGATGTGTGAGGATGTCTGGAGTGTGTATATTTATTCAACACGAACTTAATGCACTCTTACTGCAGAGAAGTCAGACATACCAGTCACAGAAAAAAACTTGAATGTGTGATGGTTAAGCCATCCCTTTTAGCCAAAATTACTTAAAAGTCAGACATGACTAACAAATAACTTCAGTAAAGTTGCAATGCTTAGCAGTTTTAATATGCTATTGTTTTAAAGCTTTGTCTTTCTTCTTCAGTGAAGTGGTACCATGTTCAGTATGTGGTAACTGAATTCTCTCTTTTCTTTACTGTGTTTCAAACATCACTAGAAATCCCCAAAGCTTCCACCTTTCTCAAAGGAAGAGTTACTTTTCATTTTTCCTGTAGAATAGGGAGTGTAAGGTGAATGCAGCTGACCACATAGAATTTTGATTTCCGGGTCCTCAATGATCTCTTTAGAATATTCTAATCTGTTTTGTGCAATGTTCCAATTTTTTAAAGTATATACTAATCAATAATTATAACAGCATCAATGGTATTCTGTGTGAATTAAGTAGCTTGGAGACATACACAAGGAAAATTCATGAGAGTGTGCCTTCTAAGAAAATATCATTGGAAAGAAGCAATTATTTAAAGTTTGTCATTTTTGTTTTCAAGGTAAATATAATTTTTCCCTATGGAATGGATATCAGTAATGGAGAAGGGGCAAGAATATGCTCTTTTCCAGCGGTTCATTTGTTTTTAATCTACTATCAAAAAGTTGAAAACAGGCATGCTGACATGAGATTGCCTACCTGTCTGTGAGGCCACAGGTGTCTATCTGGAGGTCACGGTAACTCCCCAGCGCCCCCTGCTGTATGGAGATGGGATCCACCGCTTTGTCACCAATGGAGATGAGCCTCAGGCAGCCCTGAAATCCATTCAGGGGACTTGCACATCCAGGGTCAGAGCTGTTGTCGGGACAGCCTGAATGAACATGGAGACACACACAGGAGAAAATAAACAGTTATGAAAAAATATTGTATGGTATTTCTCATATGCAAAAATTGCTACCTCCCCCTGTTTGCAGACACCTGAAGATTAGACTTCCTACACCATTTGGGAAGGTCACATTACCCATGGATAGGGTGGTGGAGAGCTGACAAGAACAAAATTTGTTGGTATTGGTAACGTGTAAAAATAATAACTAAAGCCAGGCTTATGGAGAGATGAGAGGAAGGGAAGATGTGAAATCTGACAAATAGAATTACTGTACATTTAATTTAAGCAGTTTGATTTCTTTTTTGAAAGCATACTCAAGAAATCACTCCTTTTAGCATGATGTTAAACTAGATGAACTAAGGGCATGTGATAGTAGAATCAGAAAAAAAGTTACAGGCATAATAGGACTTGCTAAATTTAAAATGCCTGAAAAATAATTTTAAATTGAGAATTGACCTGGACACCCTCCATTCATCTAAAAACTTAAATATCCACTCTGTATGTGCATGTGTGTGCAGGCACAGGCATATATTAAAACACTTTTGATAATAACTGGTCTAAGAAATCTAATAGCAATTTATATTTACTTTTCTTTTTTTAATTAGGCACTTTAGTCAAATATCTTTCAACATTAACACACAGACAAATTAACAATATCTCATAATGATATGGCATTGCAAATAATGGAGAAAAATAAGCAACACAGAATATTATATAAAAAAAAAGAAATGAGTTTTGATTAATTTCAAAATTAAGAGTTAAATTTTACAAGTTCTGCTACAGCCATTAATTGGTTTGCTGTAACTCACCAACCACAATTCTTATAGAGTGGTTTTGTTTTATCCTCCTAGGTTTCCCAAGAGACAATGCTCTTATGATTATGAGCAAGCACATGGCTTTGAAATCAAAATCAAAGCAAGATGGGGTCCAGAACCACCTTCTCCACATGGGGGGCCAGCAGGGTTTTGAGTGCCCTCCTACCCTCCACTTAGTTGTCCCCTAAAGGAATCACAGGTTCTTAAATTTGCCTACAGCAAGATTGTCAATGTAGGAGAGGAAGGGGAAAGTTAGGGTAAGAGCATAATATGGGACACTTTACAACACACCTGGCTCAGGCTTTTCAAAGTCAGTATCAGAGAGAAGAGGTGGAATGGAAGACTTTTCTAGATTAAAATAAACTAAAAAGACATAACTGTTTGCATTGCATGAAGCTTGATTGGATCTTGATTCAAATGTTTAAAACAACCATAAAAACATCCTGGGGACAACTGCGATGATTATAGATTTGGTATTAGATTATTTTAGGAAACTATTGTCAAGTTTGTTAAGAGCAAAAATGATACTAGGTAGGAGAATATCCATATTTCAGGAGATGTATGTTGAAATATCTCAAAGTGTAGTGTCATGATGTATGTAGCTTATATTCAATGGTTCAGGGGAAAATGCAAATATAGAAAAATGTTAATTATTGAAACTTAGTGGTATGTGTATGAGTGTTCATTGTACTTTGCTTTCCACTCTTCTGTGTGCTTGAAACTTTTCATAATAAAAAGTGGTGGAGGAACTTAGGTGATCCTCAAAAAAATTAAATAATTAAATGACCCCCTCCACCACCCTTTCCCACTCCTTTTTGGATTAAAGAAAACAATTTATAAAGAAAAAAAAAAAGAAAGTTAGGGTAAGAGGATGCTGTCATTGTGAAACATTTCTGTAAAAGGCAACAATTTAGGGAAATCTGCTGTACAGAGCCCAGACTCCATTATTCCCCCCATTCAAGACTGAGGTTCTCCCCAGGATCTGCCAAGCTGAAAGGAGCTGACTCTCATAAGGCTGTGCCCCTCCCCAGGGACAACAATGCCCAAGAATACAATGGAGTGATGCAGTGCAGTGGCAGAGACCCATTTTCTCAGCTGGGACCTCCCTGAAGGGCATCCCTGCTTCAGACTCTCCCTTGGCGTATTCAGAGACTTCTGTTGCAACTGCACTGCAGTTCAACTTGTCCCTCTGCCCATCCCAGCTGCTCTTTCAAACTTCCAGGTGTTGTTCCCAAGAATTACCCCCACTCAACCACCCACATGCAAATCTCCCATGCAGAGGCAGCTTCCTAGGGAACACAACCAACAGCCCTACATAGGACAAAAGGTAAAAGCATTTACTGAACTGAGTACTTCATTTTCATGTGCAAATATGAAAGAAGCACAACATTTTAAATAATTAACATTGTTTTAATTCCCAAAAATTGTCAAGTAAATTTTGTTTCACACGAAATTTACCTATTTATGCTTTGCTTTACAAAATTATGTTTCATTTACATCATTTCCACAACTGTTTTAACTTTTTAGATACGTCATAATTATTCATCTTTTTGCTTTGTATTTTCCAATAATTTAAATATTCAGGAATACTTGTGTTAATATTTACAGCCTGGGGTTTGAGGTTATTTATCAGATTCTTATTTTTAAAATCGAATGGAATAAGTAATTTTATAAAGTAAAGATTTTGCTCATTGTACTTATGTTTTTCATTCATCTCTCTTTGTACTTCTGTCTTGAAATCACTGGTGTACTTTCAAAGAGCAAAAACTGAAGATAGAGCCTCTTCTTGTTCCTGCATAATAGATACTAGCTTTCTACCTAAGAATTTTCATAAAATACACACAGTTTAACTTTACTTTTCTTTTAGTGACTGAGGCTTTAATGTTTTGTATTTCTAACAAATAGAATTCAAAACAAGCCAAGGCCTGCATCAGGTTGAAACCATTAAAGGCACAATGAAACCTCATAAATTAACCTCAATGGGATTTTGACATTTCAAATTTAATGTTACATCATAAAGAACTGTTTAACTCTACAGCTTTCCTTTACCATTTTCTTGTCTTATGTGAAAATGCACACATTTAATTTGTAAGAAAATTACTGAAGGGTTGGATGTATCTGGAAAAACTTGATATACGGACGCGCAGGCCCAGCGGCCACGGCCCACAGGCCCAGCCGCTCCGCGGCACGCGGGATCCTCCCGGACCGGGGCACGAACCCGCGCTCCCCGCACCGGCAGGCGGACTCCCAACCACTGCGCCACCAGGGAAGCCCGATATATCTTTTTTTTAAACATTTTTATTGGAGTATGATTGCTTTATAATGGTGTGTTAGTTTCTGCTGTATAACTAAGTGAATCAGCTATACATTTACATATATCCCCATATCTCTTCCCTCTTGCGTCTCCCTCCCACCCTCCCTATCCCACCCCTCTAGGTGGACACAAAGCACTGAGGTGATCTCCCTGTGCGATGTGGCTGCTTCCCACTAGCTATCTACTTTACATTTGGTAGTGTATATATGTCCATGCCACTCTCTCACTTCGACCCAGCTTCCCCTTCCCACTCCTTGTGTCCACAAGTCCATTCTCTATGTCTGTGTCTTTATTCCGGTCCAGCCCCTAGGTTCATCAGAACCATTTTTTTTTTTTTTTTAGATTCCATAAATATGTGTTAGCATATGGCATTTGTTTTTCTCTTTCTAACTTACTTTACTCTGTATGACAGACTCTAGGTCCATCCACCTCACTACAAATAACTCAATTTCTTTTCTTTTTATGGCTGAGTAATATTCCATTGTATATATGTGCCACATCTTTATTCATTCATCTGTTGATGTTTGTTCTCTACATCTGTGTCTCAATTTCTGCCCTGCAAACCGGTTCATCTATACCATTTTTCTAGGTTCCACATACATGCATTAATATACGATATTTGTTTTTCTCTTTCAGACTTACTTCACTCTGTATGACAGTCTCTAGATCCATCCACGTCTCAACAAATGACTCAATTTCATTCCTTTTTATGGCTGAGTAATATTCCATTGTATATATGTACCACAACATCTTTATCTGTTCGTCTGTCAATGGGCATTTAGGTTGCTTCCATGACCTGGCTATTGTAAATAGTGCTGCAATAAACATTGGGGTGCATGTGTCTTTTTTTTTTTTTGCTATACGCAGGCCTCTCACTGTTGTGGCCTCTCCCGTTGCAGAGCACAGGCTCCGGACGCGCAGGCTCAGCGGCCATGGCTCACGGGCCCAGCCGCTCCGTGGCATGTGGGACCTGGGCACAAACCTGTGTCCCTTGCATCAGCAAGCAGACTCTCAACCACTGTGCCACCACGGAAGCCCCTCATTGTAGTTTTGACTTGCATTTCTCTAACAATTAGTGATGTTGAGCATCCTTTCATGTGCTTCTTGGCCATCTGTATGTCTTCTTTGGAGAAATGTCTGTTTAGGTCTTCTGCCCATTTTTGGATTGGGTTGTTTGTTTTTTTACTATTGAGCTGCATGAGCTGTTTATATATTTTGGAGATTAATCCTTTGTCCATTGATTCATTTGCAAGTATTTTCTCCCATTCTGAGGGTTGTGTTTTCATCTTGTTTATGTTTTCCTTTGCTGTGCAAAAGCTGTTACGTTTCATTAGGTCCCATTTGTTTATTTTTGTTTTTATTTCCATTTCTCTAGGAGGTGGGTCAAAAAAGATCTTGCTGTGATTTATGTCATAGAGTGTTCTGCCTATGATTTCCTCTAAGAGTTTGATAGTGTCTGGCCTTACATTTAGGTCTTTAATCCATTTTGATCTTATTTTTGTGTGTGGTGTTAGGGAGTGTTCCAATTTCATTCTTTTATATGTAGCTGTCCAGTTTTCCCAGCACCACTTATTGAAGGGGCTGTCTTTTCTTCATTGTTTATTCTTGCCTCCTTTATCAAAGATAAGGTGACCATATGTGCATGGGTTTATCTCTGGGCTTTCTATCCTGTTCCATTGATCTATATTTCTGTTTCTGTGTCAGTACCATATTGTCTTGATTACTGTAACTTTGTAGTATATTCTGAAGACAAGGAGCCTGATTCCTCCTGCTCCATTTTTCTTTCTCAAGATTGCTTAGGCTATTCGGGGTCTTTTGTGTTTCCATAGAAATTGTGAAATTTTTTGTTCTAGTTCTGTGAAAAATGCCATTGGTAGTTTGATATGGATTGCACTGAATCTGTAGATTGCTTTGGGTAGTATAGTCATTTTCACAATATTGATTCTTCCAATCCAAGAACATGGTATACCTCTCCATCTGTTTGTATCATCTTTAATTTCTTTCACCAATGTTTTATACTTTTCTGCATACAGGTCTTTCACCTCCTTAGATAGGTTTATGCCTAGGTATTTTATTCTTTCTGTTGCAATGGTAAATGGGAGTGTTTCCTTAATTTCTCTTTCAGATTTTTCATCATTAGTGTTTAGGAATGCAAGAGATTTCTGCGCCTTTATTTTGTATCCTGCTATTTTACCAAATTCATTGATTAGCTCTAGTTGTTTTCTGGTAGCATATTTAGGATTCTCTATGTGTAGTATCATGTTACCTGCAAACAGTGACAGCTTTACTTCTTTTCCGATTTGGATTCATTTTATTTCCTTTTCTTCTCTGATCGCTGTGGCTATAACTTCCAAATCTATGTTGAATAATAGTGGTGAGAGTGGGCAACCTTGTCTTGTTCCTGATCTTAGTGGAAATGGAGAAACTTGGTATGTCTTTATATCTTATAGGTGACTTCTACTTACTGCACTTAGTCACTAAGAATGTTAGGATAAAACATAGGAAATATTAAGTCAATATATAGTTTTGTGGAATCACTGTTATTCCTTTTCTGTTTTCTTCCTTTTCTCCACATCACCAGCCTCAAACTCATCCAAAATACAATGTAGTATCTAACTATATCTGTTAGAAGGAAACAAAACCATATCCAGTTGTCACGAGGAAAGCTTTCTGAAAGCAAAACTTTAAAGAAGGAAAGTTTGAGCGCTGAGTGCTCAGTTCTCAGTTACGACATAAAGGTCAGGAAGTAGGGTATCACAGCCCAAGAGAAGCTCAGGGCAGGAGACACTCATTTGTCCATAAAGATGGCTGCCCTGAAGCCGTGGTGGTAAAATGGCAGAGGGACATTCATCAATGACCTGATTTGGGATGGAGAGTGAAATGGACATTGAATAGTTATTGCTAAATTAATGAAAGATGTCCATCACGACTGAGGGACTCAGAAGTTTAAGTACATCTGAGGATGACAGATAAATTGTCACTATGTCACTGCACCAGAACGGGTCCTCAGATGAGACTTCATTAGACTTGTCATAGGCTTGCTGGCCTGTTGATGTTTCACAGAAGGACACTCAGGGGATGTTGAATAAAGCTTAATATTCCCTGACTCTGCAGTTCAAGTATGCTATTGAGTAGTACAAAGATTCCATACAAGGGAATTTATTAAGAGCTTAACTTTCCACCACCCTTAATAGAAGGCACCAAAAATCTGTGTACAGTATACTATAGTGAAACTGCTGTTGAAAGACAAATTACAAAAAAAGCACAGACTAAGAAAAGGCAGAAAAGGAAAATGAGACATCTAGATCACAGATCTCTCATGGGACGTTTAAGAAATGCTGCTATTAGTATATAGATGACCCTTCTCACAGTAAAAAAGCTGTGCTCTGAGACTGCCAGGCCAAAATAAAGACTTCCAGGTAGCCACAGAGCCCTGGTTTATGCTTCTGTCCTGAAATAATCACTGAGATCATCTCCTCCATTTGCTAAAGTGTCCTGAAATTATATGGTCACCCTAACTAATAGCAAGCCGTACTAGTCTGCTTTTACAGTGAAGCATTGCAACGAAATTTGACTGATCATATAATGATAATTGGAAACTTGCAGTTGACTATCCATCAGGAAAACCAGTAATGGGAAGGAAACCTGGTCAAGGAATATTTCATAACACAGGGTATTGTTTTCCGTGAAAAATCATTACTGGCTTTCACCTAGTTGACCCAGGAACACTGGCTTTATTAGTCCAAATATTGCTAGAAAGCATGGATTGGATGAAGTTCACTTCCATGTCAACATCACACATATTCTGGTACTGTCAGACACTAATCAAAAAGATAAGTAAACAGATACTGATATAAGCTACTCTTTGGATTGAATAAATTACCCAGACATTGGAGTTTTCAGGGTAGAGCTTCCACTCAAGCTGTAGCTGACCTGTCCTACTTTACCCAGAGCAGGGCTGGAATGTCCAATGAATTATGGAGACAAAGGGGCCCTGAGCAAGGGTTCTACATGTGCATAAAACTTGTGAATATAATAAATCTATTGAGAATCAGAACTCCATGCCTGTTGGTCCTAGACCTGCCTCTCCTGGTTTTCCTTGAGTAAAAATAGTATCCACCTTTTTATTTAACATTAGTAAATTAGTGTGTTTTGCTTTTGTTTGTTTGTTTTAGTTTGGCAAAGGCATTACTTGAATTTTTAAAATAGTATATATTCTTTCTCTAGGAAAAAAAGATGCTGCTGTGCCGATATAAAATGTACAGTTGACTAAGTTCATTTGACTTAGTGGCTGAAACTGTTCTGTAGGAATCAACTAGATATTTATAGCCATGCGTATAGAGGTCACTCTAAATTTATGCATTGGTTAGGAAGAAAGTGCTGTGACTGCAAGTTCTGTTTTTGCCACTCAGTGCCAACACAGAATTACATCAGAAAAATAGGAAAGTTGTAATGAAGAAAAGTCATTATACTGTCTCATGGAATGTTTAAACTTTGTAATTCTACTCATCTTAGGGACACTTTCTTCTTGGAAACTATATTAACAAGACAGCCTGCACATCAGCACAATTTTATGAAAATACACAAGAAAGGCTCATTATACATTTTTCAACACATTTCCTCTAGAGCTCTAGGGTCCTTTCATAGATATTAGTGGAGCCAACGGCTGGGTCTATGTGCACAACCAATGTGACAACTGGGTTCTTGAACATTCATTCATCTTAACCATTGGAGCGTGCCACTAAAACCATGATACTGACTGTTGTTTCACTAAATTGACTGTACTTGTTAGGAACATCAGATAGTTTGTGCATAAGGAAAATTTTAAAATTTTAAAATCACTGGCAAGATGGTTCTTAGCAGCTGTACCAATATTTATAGCATTTTTATAATAAAAAATGAGCACAATCAAAATGTCTATTAACATAAAATGGTGAAATAGATGTGTTAAACATGGTATAATATGCATCAAAAAGCATACAGCCATGAAAATTGATTAGCTATTCATATCCACATGGCTGGACCTCAAAAACTAACGTAGAACAAAAAAAATGCAAGTCACACAAGAATGAATGCAGGAATATCCTATTTATAAAGTTAAAAGCAAGGCAAAGTTACCTACATACATGAGAGATTACAAAGAAAAACAATACAAAGATTGGTTTAATAAAAGCAGGGTAATAACTAGGGGAATGAAAGTCTGGAGGGGCAAGGGAAGATTGTAGTGGTTAATTTTGTAGATGAGGGGATGCACCCACATATACTCTTTTAGGAAACGATAGTAGTCTTCTTAAAATGTGTGCATATGATCTATTTCATAGTAATGACTGACTCATGTCACATCAGTATGTAAATATTTATGGAACGTACCTACTCTCATATAGCTGTGCATTCCACATTCTGAGTATGTAGAATGTTCAACATGAAAGATGATTCGAAAAGTACTTTTTTTTTAACTTTTTAATACAAAATACTAAAGGTATTTTATTTTGTGTCATTAAACACTAGAGCACAGATTGTTCTTTCTGTATCTTTTAGTGCTTCAAAATCTTTTAACTTTTAAATTATAGCTCTTGGATAAATTCTTTATTTAGTTTTGAAGGAATCTGTTTCTCTCCAGAGCTATAAAATCCATCAGAAGTGTAAAGTTTTAAAAGAGTATCTGGGTCAGAAATGCGTCACATTTAACAAGCAAGGAAAGAAAGCAATCTGATCTTTTAAAGCTGCTGGCACGATTCCACCTTTCACAGTAAAGGTTGCTTTAGGGGACTTGAAAGATTAAACAACCTGATTCATGCTTGATGTGCTTGTTGTCAGTTCTTAAGGGAGAATTTTATACTTTCTTGTTGGGCTATCAAGCTATCTCCACCATGATTCCAAACTTATTTTAGAAAAAAACAAGTATAAAGTGCAAAACAGCAATAACGTCAGAGAGGACTTCGAGCCAAGATTAAAAAATAAATCTTACAGGTGACAGTTCTAAGCTTCCAGTGGCTCAGGAGTTTTCACTCGAATGCCCCAGGGATGGAGATTTATTACCTTCAGAAGTTCCCCCTCCCTGGTGGAAAAGATCCTGGATGGACTCAGTCAAAGTCCACTAAGCAAGCAAACACCCATACACTACAGTCCCGGGGAGATGGCCTGGTGCTGTCTTGGTAAAATCCATCACTAAGCAATGAGTGACATATTCATAGCCATTAAATTAATTTCTTCCTCTGTTGTATATAATGATGCCCTTTGTACAGGCAGTGGGAATAGAATGTTTCTTAAATTTAAAGTGCAACCACCTGGGGATCTTGGTGAAATGCAGATTCTGGTCAGGAAGTCAGGGACAGTGCATCTGCATTTCTAAGAGGCTTCCAGGTAATGCCGATACTGCTGGTTCATGGACCACACATTGAGTAGCCAGGGTCCAGGCAGAAGAGAAGCCAACAGACAGAAGAACACCCACATGAAGCAATAAACTTGGTACATAAAATCTGAAGGAAAGGTTACAAGGGTCACTTGGCATTAAGAAAATTCCCTATGGCAAGGTATTAAGGGTGAGAGAGAGAGCAATGACCTGCAATATTGTCTGCACATAGAATCACCCAGAGAGCATCAAGAAACCTGTTGTCCAGGTCTCGGGACCAATTAAATCAGGATTTCTGGGGATACAGCCAGGCATCAGAATTTTGAAGCTTTCTGGGTGATTGCAATGTGCAGCCATAGTTGAAAACAAGTGTCGAATTTAAAACCAATCTTATTACGTGCACTTTTAAACAAAGCCACCTAGTAGACTTGCATTTTAGACCATAATTTATCATCTTTTTCCACTCAGTATTCCCAATGACTATAACTGAAAGAGAAAAATCATTCTTCGGTAATAATTTTCATTTAACAACATGGGTTAGAAGGCAGGAGCTAGAAAGATAATGATGGTTTGATTGCCAGTGTAGCTCAGTTCCTTTTACTTACCCCCCAAATAATAGGTGTCGCCTGAATCAATCTGCCCACGCAGGGAATGAGCCATGGAGGCTGCCTCACCGTCCACCATCACACTCAGGTGATTCCCTTTTGCAGATAAGGACACAGAATGCCACTGCCCATCATTCAATCCAGCACCTGGAAGTAAATAAAATGGGTTAAGAGAGATTCCTATAAACCCTACAGATGCCTCTAAACAGAGCAAATACTAGAAAACAATATACCTATCTTGGACCACCTGCCACGGACCACCAAGAACTCACCTGAACCTCACCCAGGTCATTTAGCTGGCTGGGCAATGGAGAATGCACCACGGAAGACACAAAGAGAAGAGAGAGGTGTAGGGTAGATGTGAGCTTGGCTAGGGGGCTCTAAGTAGGCAATTAGGTGATGTGGTATGCTGGTCACTCTAATCTAGAGGAAAGTGCTACCCATGTCAGTAGGAAGAGGGGCTTGTTGAATAAATTTTGTAATTGCAGAGGGTCCTGGCATCTTATCCACCACAGTCATGGACTGGCCTGTCTGGTACTTGTTTATGTAATAACAAAAATTATTATGTTCAGTTAGGAATATTACAGCCTATATGCACACTGCCAGGGGTGTTTTTCACTTTCTCATCACTCAATTAGTCAGAAATGTGCAAATAGAAAAGAAAAGAAAGAAATCAGAATGAAAGGGGTAAAGAGGAAACAAGAGTGGATCGCCCAAACATTCTGCCTTGGAAAGTACAGCATTGGTTTCTTCAAGTCTTAGGGCCTTAATTGAATAAAAGTTCCATGAATGTCCCTAAACAATCATGAAATGATAAAATATTTCCAATTACATGGCATCGGACGTATTTCAGTCTCATCTAGTCCATCTAGTCTGAGATGTTGAGAAGTACAGGTATTTTCCAAAAATGTAAGTTATAAAAATAAAAACTTTTTCTTACTTTCGTATATTGTCATTATCTATAATAATCTGGGTAGACTATTTAGAAAAAATGATACTGGCAGTCTTTAAAAATAATAATTTAAGTATTAATAAAACATGAAAATTCATAGAATATAAAGTTATAAAAGCATTACATTAAAGTATGTGTGTGTATGTGTGTGGATACATATTCAAGCATTATATAAACATGGAAAAGAATGGCAAGAAATATTCGTAAATATTAACCTTCATTTTTGGATGAGGGAATTATGTTTTTCATTTTATGTCATTTTTACATTTTCTATTCTTTTTCCAAATTTGATACAGTATATCAAGCTATTATTACATTATTATTAAAAAAAAAAAAGATTATCAGTCCTTTAAAAGCAACACTGTCTCTTGAATCCGTGAGAAGAAATATCTATATTTCCTTCAAGTGGTGGAGTTGAGAATGGTCAATTAGTTGAATTGTTGACCAGCTACCAACTGTGCCTGACTCTCCTACAGACTTACCTGCTGCGTCTTCTATTGAATGAAAAACCTATGCTGTGTCATGCAGATAAATCAATAAGCAGTATGTGTCCCAGTACACTCACCCAGACAATTTGTGTTAGTTTCTACTATGTTATTTTGTGGACACAAACAACCACCAAGTTTCAATGAGTAACAACTAGGGTTTGTTTCTTGCTCTGGCCCTAGGCCAGCTGGGTCTCTGGCCTCTGTGTTCCAGGCGTTTATTCATGCAGGACCAAGGCTAATGCACAGCCCCCATCCCTGTCTCACGACTTAGAGAAAACGGCACTTGGGAGAATCTTGCTATGGCGTTGGCAGCTTCTACTCAGATGTGGCCCAGGCCCCCTCTGCTCACATGCCATTGGCCAAAATGAGTCACTTGGCCAAGGGCAAGGGGTTCTTCCCCTTCACAGGAAGTCACTGCAACTCCCACAGCAGGCCCAAGAGATGCATGTTTCAATTAAGGGGGCAGTGGGGAGGGGAATAATTGGAATCTTTAGAAATTATGTTGGTCAACAGGGAAGGGGGTCATAAAGAAATACTTTCACTCACTGAAAAACAACAGTGGGATGACTGCTTGATTTTTTGATGCCATGTGTGAGCATGCTAGTCAGCTGGCATGACTCCAATCTGAGCATCTTCGGGAATGTCCCAATATATTTAACCAATATATTTTACGAATGATAAAGCTACAGACTGTTTACAGCTCTGTAAGTTTAGAAGTCAACCTGTGAGAATTACAAGTTATGTTAGAGTCCAATGGAGATGTTAGCCCCTCCCTCTCCCGCCAAATATGGTGGTATTCCTGGGAGAAAGTTAACCAGTCCTATCTAATTTAATATCATATTTTGGTATGTATAGCCCAATTGACCATGTGAATCCATGTCCCTCGAATGCTCTTCAAACCAGTTTTTTTTTTCCTGCTTGATCTCTCACTAATGACTTTGACGTGGACTCAAGATCCACCTGAATGGGAAATGTTTCTAACATGACACAGAAGGTCAAAGATCCTGTTGTGAAAACAGCTACAACTTTGTTTTTCTCAGAAACATTAGTTATGATACTTCCCAACACTTTCTCACTTTCAGGGAGGGGACAGTTTTAAAGTCACTAGTTACTTCTACCACATGCACATGTACACACAATAAAAATGTTAGACTCTTGCTTTTTGTTTTATATTTGTGAAGCCAGAAAGATTTTCAAAAACTCAACACTGGTTCATGAAAGATCATGAGAAAAGCTGAGAACTAGGATCTGGAGGATTTAGGTTAGACACTTAAAACATATATTATGAAATTGTAATAAAGTTTTGAAAGAAGTTCTGTAATCCTAGAGCTAAAGAGAATGAACAACAACAAAAATCTCTAAATGTTCCTTCCAGTCTTATCATTTGGTGTTTCTCTTAGAGGTTACATAGTATACCTGTCAGTATGATAACTATGTCCACTTAAAATCTGTCATTAAAATCCAGTATTTAGTTTGATTTTGTGAACTATTTCCTCTCTCTCTTTCTCTCTCTCCCTCTCTCTCACCTTCTCGCCCCTCCTTTGTCTCCCTCTCTCCCTCTCTACCTGTCTAGCATATAGAGTTATTTCATGGGAGAACTTGCAGAAAGCCCTCAGAATATCTCCTTGAATTTGTAATAGATGCCATTCGCCTATATAATACAAGACTGTTCTTAGAAAAAGTGGTCATTCTAATTTAAAAATAAAATGCAGGCATTTATATTCATTTTCTCCATCTATCCATTATAATTCTCATCCTTTGTTTTTCTTTAGAGTGGTTTCAACTCGGCCCACTTCTGATGAAAGGACAGCCTGTTTCCCAGGTACACTATTGTCAAAGGTTGGATGGAGACCAGAGTAGATTTTGTATTTTTGATTTGTGCTACCATGAAGATGATGCTAATTCTATCACACTCCTCCAGCCCCTCGAAAGGCTTCAATCTAGGGGGATGCCATGGTTGTGGGACTAGTGTTGAAATATTAATAACCAGAAGTTGTTAATAAACAGTGCTGTGCTAAGGGTTTATATATGTTATATCTCTGGATTCTCACCATAACTCATATTAGTGTCATTTTAAAGATGAGGACACTGAGGCTTCAGGAGAAGTGGGCTATATATCAAAGGGGCAGAGGCAGACTTAGAAACATGCATGGGATGGGAATCCTCTCATACACCCCGCTCACTTGCTTAAGCCACGTAATTTATTCTAATAGTAGGAGATAATGACCACGGCAGTAGAGACAATTTGGCAAAGGGTGGAATTGTGTCTTTTCTTACATAAAGGGAACTCCATCGGTGAACACGCACACTCATTTTCTCCCTCTTCCTCTGTTGCTCCTACTTTTCCTCTATTTATTTCCACGACCCTTCCCTACCTGGGCCCAGGCATATGAACACACATGCACCAGATTATCCACTCCTGGTACATTTCTCAATCTCTTCAGAACTATCTTGAGGTAACTATTGGGAAAAATTATCTAAAACCTGGAAATGTGCTAAAAGATGTCTTTTCAATGTCATTTAATGAAATTTAAGTTGTAATCTGATACATGGGTTGGGTACTTGATACAAGATTTAAAGTGGGAAAAAAATGCAGCCTGTTTTATTTTTCAACTATTTCAGATGTATAAAAGATTCCCCTTTATGTGCTACTTAAGCAAGCAGCAAGCATCATGAGAAATTTCTCTTTGGTTTGCTTCTGAAAAATAGCACATTACACTGTAAAACCTTAAAAATTGGTGCAATAAAATATTTATGTAATGTGTCAGTGCCAGCTTACAAAAAATTCAATAACTAATATATATGTGTGTTGGGAGAAAGGGTGGTGTGTACCCATGTGAAACAACACTAAAAAGCTATCTCTTTTAGCTCATATTACATGTAAATTATAAATCTACACAAACCAAGATTTAGGCAATTTACTGAACCTGAGTTGACACTATCAACTCAGTTCATTTGCACGCTGACCATCACATATTCTTTATTTATAAAAACAAGAGAAAATTTAATTTTCCTTCCCAGGTTTTCAGTCCCAAACTGATTACCATAGGTCAGGCAAGATATTCCTTTCACATTCAACATTCAGGGAATGACATGTCATGGTCCTGCTTGGGTTTAAATTTTATCACTTTTAAATGCAAAGCAGTCCCCAAAGTTCAAAAGTAACATGGCTTAGAAGTGAGTCTAGAAATAAACAGGTTCTTCTCAGAAAACTACAGAACATTCACCCAGTTAGAAGAAGCCTTATCAAAAACAAGTAGGTACAAAGGAAGCAGTGGCTCTGATGTAAGAGGGAAAAATAACTTACATTATTTTGAAAATCAATGTGCATATAGGTTTAAAAGGCAGTTCAAAGAAATCTATTTTCTCAAGACTACTTGAGATTAGGCTAATGTCTTCTAGTATTTCAAGTTTACTGCTAGTTACTGACCACAATCTTATAAATATTTTTTTTTCTGTTTTTAATTTTATTTTTTTATTGAAGTATAGTTGATTTACAATGTTGTGTTAGTTTCAGGTGTAAAGTGATTCAGCCATATATAAATACATATATTCATTTTCAGTTTCTTTTTATTTCAAAATATTGAGTATTATTTTTATTTCTTTTTATTACAAAATACTGAGTATAGTTCCCTGTGCTATACTGTAGGTCCTTGTTGGTTATCCATTTTATATATAGCAGTGCATATCTGTTAATCCCAAACTCCTAATTTATCCCTCCCCTTTGGTAACCATAAGTTGTTAATCATTTATTTTTAAACTTTTTGATAATTATGCTTTGATGTAGGTAAACTTCTGTCACATTGACTGACACACCAACAGCCTGGAGTTACCTATTTCAAAGGAGAAAAGAATCTAGTTCCCTCTAGTAGGATTATGGATATCTCATGGATTCAGTCATTCATTTACTGTAGCAATCACCAATCTTAGGTTTACATGTAAGAAGGTACAGTCATGTCAAATACCTATACATCATCTCAGAGAAGATGTTTATTACCTGCTGTGATGTCCCTTACTGGATGTCCAGGCTGGGAGAGACTCAGCTTGAGTTTTCCATCATTAAGAACAAGGATGAAAGCTCCTGACCTGTGTTGAAACTGACTGGTCAGCAACAGCCCTGCTCTGTTCCACGTTCGAAATTGGAAGATGGCAGACACTTTGTCCTCTCCGGAGGTGCCTGGCAAAGCCAAGTAACTCTTGGAGCTCAGGAAAGTCATGGGGACAGTTTGCGGGTGCGAGCAGGAGAAGGACACATTTCCCTGTGAAAACAGTGAAAGAGGCTTTAGGAAGGCACAGGACCACAGGACGGATGTTTCCATTTCATTGACAACAGATTCCAAAATTTACAGAATTTCTTATCAATGACCCAGCAATCTAGGCCTTTAAAAATTAGGCTTCCCCATGAAACTTAAATCCAGATTTACCTTATAGATCCCTCTAAACACTGTTCAGCTGGGCAAACCTATTTCTGAGTCTCTTAGAAATTGTCCATCTTCTCCATTTCTCAGCATTTGCAAAGGAATCCCAAGCCACATCTCTCCCAGGCCTAATGCTGGGTGTGGGATACAAGGGTAGAAGAGACAGTTTTCTTCCCTTGAGGTATTAGATGTTTTTATCCAATGTGAAGGCTAGCACTAAGCATAACTTACACCAAGAACTTTCTTGTACTTGCCTTGGTTATGTAAATGAGATTATAAGTGTGTCACTCAGGTAACAGATACATCTTACTCTAGGTAGGAGACGTGCTTTTGTGCGTCTGAAGAAAAGGATATGGCCAGGCTGGTCCTGCCATAGGCAGGCTGGTTTTGTCTCTGAAGCTCTCACAAACCAAGTCACCCAGGGCGATCAGTCAGCCTAAGATCTGACCCGCCTAGCAGGTTGTTTTTATTTTTTATATAATTCTGTTTATAAAGACGCTTTTAATCCCTAGGATACTTCTATTGCTCCAGGAACAAACTTTTTTTTTTTTTTTGCAGTACGCGGGCCTCTCACTGCTGTGGCCTCTCCCGCTGCGGAGCACAGGCTCTGGATGCGCAGGCTCAGTGGCCATGGCTCACGGGCCCGCCGCTCCCAGACCGGGGCACGAACCCGTGTCCCCTGCATCGGCAGGCAGTCTCTCAACCACTGCGCCACCAGGGAAGCCCCAAACTATTTTTAGTTATAGTGTCTGGATGGGAAGGACTTAATGTAACTCCAAATGAGCTCTCTACAAAAATTTTCCCTGGGATTAAAAACATTTTCATAAATTTCAGATAGAAGAATAAATGCCCAAACATTGCCCTTTCTCTCCAAAAAATACAATGCAAAGAAAAACAGTGAGGCAGAACTTAACTTACCAGATAGCAAAGCATACTATGAAGTCACTGTAATCAAGTCACTGTGTTATTACTATAGGAATAGACATAGCAGTGGGACAGAATAAGGGACCCACAAAAAGATCTGAGAATATATGTAAAGTTAGTATGTAATGAAATTCAACTATGTGGGATAAAGTTTGGGTTATTTACTAAATAGTGTAGGAACAAATGGATATCAATAAGACAGCATATAAAAATTAAACTTTATCATATATCACATAAAGAATAAATTTCAGACAATCAGACTTAATTTTTAAAAAATTAAAAATAAATAGACAAATAAAACCAATTAAAAATTCTTACAAGAAAATCCATGAGACCATGTATAGGTTATAGGATTTTAGAGACATTCCAAAGCTATAAAGAAATACACAGACCTACTGACCACGTACAAATAAAGATATTTATATACTTAACATATTTAATATAAAATTGATAAATCTGAAAAAAATATATGGACTATGAATGACAAAGGATTATCTATCAAATACAAAACTCTCTTGTAAATTAAAAATAAGTTAAAAAAATAAAATAAAAAATAGGGAAAACAGTAAGACTGAACAATGATCAGAAAAGCAAATCCAAATGGACAAGAAACAGGCGAAAAGATTATTTAATGCACCAGTAGTCACTTAAACATGAAGTAACAATGAGATATTAGTTCATGTTCCTTGAGCTGGCAAGAGTCTAACAGATGTGGAACATGTGGCTGCCTGAGATGTAATGGAAGGGCTCTATCATACTTTGCTGGTGGGAAGTGTCATGTTATAGCTTTTTGGAAGGCAATCCAACATTTATTAAAATTTAAAACTGTTTCAAACTTTCAACCAAGAAATTCTACTTTTGGAACTTTGTCCCATCAAAATGAAAGCCCCCAGTATCTGAAAACACATGTGCAATTGTGAGCTTATAGTTGTAAAAAAGTAGAGATAAAGCAGATGCCTTGGGTAGGAAATGACTAAATAAATAATGGTACACTTTCATAATGGAAAGTGACATAGAAATTCTAACATGGAACTATTCCTGATAACTGAAAAGAATTCCTACAAGGTATAGTTGAATTAGAAAATCAAGATGGAGAAAAGCTTACATAAAATGATTTTTTTTAAACAATGCCAAATGTGGAGTAATATAAATTCATAAATACATGTGTGAGTATGAGTGTACTTATCTATACAAGATTCCTTTATAGATCAGTATAATATTATGGACCAAAGAAGGAAGGACAAATGCTAGCTTAGTAACATCTCAGCTTGATGGAGGGACTAGCCATGTGGAAAGAAGGGAGAAAGAAGGAAGAGGAAACCAATCAAAGAGAAAGATGTGGGCTTCCCTGGTGGCACAGTGGTTAAGAATCCGCCTGCCAATGCAGGGAACATGGGTTTGATCCCTGGTCCGGGAAGATCCCACATGCTGTGGAGCAACTAAGCTCGTGTGCCACAACTACTAAGCCTGAACTCTAGAGCCCGAAAGCCATGACTACTGAGCTCATGTGCCACAACTACTGAAGCCCACATGCTCCACAACAAGAGAAGCCACTGCAACGAGAAGCCCGTGCACCGCAACGAAGAGTAGCCCCCACTCTCGGCAACTAGAGAAAGTCTGCATGTAGGAACAAAGACCCAATGCAGCCAAAAGTAAATACATAAATTAATTAATCTAAAAAAAGACACTGCATTAAAAAGCTTTATATGATTGTACTTTAACATCTTTGTGAAGGTATTCATCTGTTTCCATACCTATATAAAAATTAAACCAAACATGGATGAAAAAGTACAGCAGGCTCTCTTTATGCCAGTTTCTGCATCCTCGTATTCAACCAACCAGGAAAATATTTAGAAAAAATATTCCAGAAAGGTCTAAAAGGAAAAACTTGAGTTTGCCCTGCACCAGCAACTATTCACATATCATTTGCATTGTATTTACAACTATTTATATGCCATTTACATTGTATTAGGTAGTATAAGTAATCTAGAGTCAATTTAAAGTATATGGGAGGATGTGCCTAGGTTATATGCAAATGCTGTGCTATTTTATACAAGGGACTTGAGCATTCTTGGATTGCTCCAATGGGGGGTCTTGGAACCAATCCCCCAAGGATACCTGTACATATGATTTGTACCTTCCCTTCCTTCACAAGAGGTATATTTTAAAGCTGAATCAATCAAAAAAAATTATAGCTCCCTTTTCTCTTGAACTTGCATATAGACTTTTCTTACCATGATGAGGACCTGTGGTTTGTGTTTCTTGGACAAATCAATGATATCCACCCCATTATAACAGAGATTTTCAAAGCAGCCATGAAAGTTTTTATGTGGGAAAGCCACTGATTTTCTATGTCGAGGAATCCCTCCGAAGCTGATCTTAGAAAGAAAAAAATGACATAAATAATATTGTTTAATGATTTTCTGAGTATCTGCCTAAACATGTATGATTAGCAGGTACAGTGACAATTGTCTCAAATCTATTTGGCATTATTTTACCTTATCATGTTAATTTCAAATGAAGCTTCATATGCAGATATACCAATGTTTTATTTATTACATTTAGATAAATAAGTTAAATATCCTTCTTACAATTTGCTGCTCATATGGCTCTGTCATTTTTGTTGATGAAGAATGCTGCATCTTTATGTCCATGGTAAATCTCAATTTGTGTGACAATGCAGCCTACTGTGATGATATTCTACTTTATAAACCAGCCTGTAGGATCCTGGTCTTTGCCATGACTCTGATAGGTTAGAATAATAAAGCCATTGATAACATCTTTCAAGACCAGAATCTCCAGCTGGTCTTTGCTGCTGAGGACACTCATACCAAATGAATGTTGAAATCTGGCTTGCTGAGAGATGCACTGAGCAGAACTGGCAGAACAAATGCTGCATTTCAGTGTAGGTTAGACACACATAGGCAACATGCTGCAAATATTGTTAGGCCTTTAAAAATCCCAAGAAACAGTATTCTGAGTTGTGTGCATTTGGCTTTCTTGTCACTTAAAAAATCAGGTTGGAATATACGGTGATTACTTCTCCAAGTTATCCTAGGTAGCTATTCCTGTTTAGGATTGCCCTAAAACACAGAAATCTCCAAGGTAATATTCACAGCCAAACACCAGATGGAATACAGAAGAACTGTGCAAACAATTGCATTTTAAAATGTTCCTTGTTTTATTGGTAGCTTTTCAGGTATAGATTTCCTAAACTTAATGACTATTTACTCTCATGTGAAGAGTAACATCTGTAAGAGATAAAATGTCTCAATAGCTCAAGCATGCATCTCCCACTGTGCAATTATCACCCATAGGAAATATTTTACCAGAATTCTGAATTACTAGGAAAGGGAATTTCTCTATGTAGTAGTATTTTCTCTAGAAGGTTACTTTGCCTTTAAGTGATAAAATCTGTAATACTTAAAAAGTCATTTTCACACCTTATAATCAAGATCCACATAGCTGGACTCTCCCTTTGCCCGAAAATGATGAGTGTGCGTGTCCACGGTGAAGTTGACATCTGTATCGAGGAGCTCAATGAGGACAGAATGCCAGTGCTGGTCGTCCAGCAGGCTGCCCAGCATGAGGGCATCAGGGGAGGGCAGGTTAGCATCGCCTGAAAAGAGAGGAAGGGTAAAGGCACTGCTCCATCCAGTTCAATACCAAGATTTCTACAATATTTTGAAGTTCAGCACTTCTCACAACAGTTACACTTTCCTGACATCATATTATCCCATGAACTGGTCAGCTGCTTTTATCTTAGTCCTAAATACAATCTTCTTTTGATCTTGAGTAACATATTCTATCTTACTTGTTTTATTATTATTATGCACTGAATTTTCATTTTTCTTGAAAATATTTTCTTCCTAGGACCTCATTCATAAGACTACTTCAAAAATTTATGATAAGCTACTCTTGTCTTTATCATATTATCAGGTTATTTATTGAGCATCTGCTACTGATCTTATACAATTATCAAGCTATAAAACTTTTTACATAAAGGGGTACTCAAGAAACACACATGTTGTTCCTAGTATAGCTCAGCTGTAGGTGACCATGTTTCCATTTGCCTGGACTGTTCTGGTCTTCAGAGTAATTATTTACAGGGTCTGCTTTCTTTCTTAAAAGATTTTTTTTTTTTTAATTTAAAGAAAAGCAGACTGCCACATGCAGTGCCTCATTTGGATGTGTCTGGAGTCTTGGAAGCTTGACTACCCTATGTTCTCCTACAAATAGACCTTGAGAGCTTGTTTGAAGGTTCTAGCAGGGGAGCACAGCTACTCATATGTATAGCCTTGACTGAAGAACGGTCCTGCTCTATCGGGGAAGGTCATCCTCTTCGACCGAGCCCGCAGCTTCGGGAAGGATGCAAATGGAGCAGTGAGGGTGGAAGGGGACACCTGCCTAGACAGCCAGATCAGTCGAATCAACCCTAGCAATCAAAGGGGTGACAGATGTCACAGCCAGATCGCCCTCACATCCAAAAGTATTCTGGTTTTAAATTAACTACTTAACTGTGAAAAAATTCATTATAAAAAGATACTTTTGTCTAAATAGTATTTCCAAAAACACCACCTTGTAGTTTTTTACCTGAATTAAGGAATAAGATGAGTTTTCCTTTAACTAACTCCAGGGTGATATGTTTACCATTTGGTCCTTCTCTGTGGAGTAGAATCCCATTGTTCTCTCTGGTTTTAAATTTCAAAGAAATAACTTCTTTTGTTGGATTCATGGATTTCTGATTAAATGTGTACAGCAAGGAACTTTTCCCATCAAAATGAGCCATCTCAGATCCTACAGTGGAAGACATTAAAAAGTGGTCTAAGTATAGTATGTTCTTATTAGTGCATTGAAATGTGTAAGTCAACGTACACATACACATACATAGCATATCTCTGGTTTGTTTAATGCAGGGGGAAAAATCTCTACTGATAATTTTCTCTTGATACTGGTAGTTGATATATCTAAACTCCACTTTTAACCTTTTCTGACATTGTCCCCAAAATGTATCATCTAGAAATACTCTCATTGAATAATCTAATTGCTCCTGTCTTTTATTGGTCTATTTTCATCCTGTAAATAATAAAGATCAGGAAAAAAGCTGAAGTCCATCTCCCTTGAATAAAGTCTCCTTGCATGTTTAACAATCATTCAACATTTCTGTTTTTCTGAAAAGTTGTAATAGTTCTCACACACTGGCAAGAGGTAAAATACCAGTGTCACTCAGTGTAAATGGCTTAATTGTTTCTGAACAAGCAGCTTTGACTTTTAACAATTTCCACATAAGCAGTCACTTTGATATACTTTTGTCTGTCCATAAAAGACACACATAAAGACACCAGACATACTAAATACTACTCTAAACTCATATTAAAATGTCTTCAGTTAACAGGATGTATTTTTCTCCCAACATTTTGGCCCAGTGACAGCAAAAAAGGGCACACCTATTCTATTTTGTGTTGTACCTTAAGCATACTATGAAAATTGTTCTGCTGCAGCAGGCCATTGTTACACTGCTGCCATGTTCTCTCGACTTTCTGACAGTGTCTTATCTTTCCAACTATCAAGGTCACTTGCACTCAGTTGATATTAAGTAGTTATATTTTATCATTAGTATAAAAAAGACAGTGAAACCAACTGAAGACAGAACAAGATACACACAAAGTCATTTTTATTACCCAGAAAAATGTCATATTTTTCTTATTTCACAAGTAAACAGAAAAGCCATAATTGTCCTTTAATTAATAATACATTTGTGTCATAAATAAAGGTCTAAGAGAAGCCAATAAAATATGAAACTGATGTCTTTCAAGCCAATGATAGGATGTTGTTTACTTAATTTCACAAAAAGTTGTGACTAATGTATACTTGGACCTACATTTTATTGAGATTAACTAAAATATTTCCAGAAAACCCTTTATGATCACAACTTAGAAGAATCATCCATTTTATGCAGCTACCTTTTGAAAATTCAGAAGTTTGATTCACATACATAGTGTAAAATATACAAACACTGCACTCTTTCTATAAGTTGTGTAAGCAAATAATTATTCTTCATTGCATAATTAAATAAACATGCTTCATAAAAACATAACTCTATCACATTCAAATGATTTCCCTTAGAGTATTATATGACAAACTAATGAAAACTTGATAATAAAGAATTTAAATGCTTTCACATTTTTGCAGTGCAGTTATGTGTCACTGAAAGGCAATGATAATAATTAAGGCTCATTATTGCAGTTAACTAATAATTTTTTTTCCGTAAATGATTTTGCCAGGGTTATTTTGATCGAATAATTTTTGTTCTCATCTTCCCTGTTGCTGTTTTGCTTTGTAATAGTAATATTGATCTTCTTGGGATCAGAATCTCCTGGAGTGTTTGTTAAACACAGATTGCTGGGCACCATCTCAGAGTCTCTGTCTAACCAGGTTTGGGGTGGAACCTGAGAATTTGCATTTCTAACAAGTCCCCTAGTGATGTTGATACTGCCTGTCTGTGACTATATTTTGAGAACCACTGCTCTAAGGAAACTAAATTATATTTCCTGGAATATTCCCCTCAAGCAAAATGGAGTAGTGAAAAATTTATTAGGTGATAGAAACGCAAAAGAATGGCCTTAAAAAAACTCTTTTGTCCTAATGTTTTGACTTTCCTTCTAATGTGATCACTAACACTTGTACCTAGAACAATTAACCACATGTGAGTCATCAAATTATATCTTATGAGGCAGATTCAACATGTATTTTGACAGATTTTTTAAGCCTCAAGTGACTAAATTATAATATAGATAGGTAGCCAACTGAGTAAAGCAAAACCACTTAAAAATAATGTACTTTGTAACAGTTCTGAGATTTTAACTAAAATCTTAAATGATAATAAACTTAAGCTCAATTCAAGAGGTTTAATAGAGATAGATAAAATTCAGGAATTGCTTTTAGAAGTCCGGAATGTTAAGCTTCCCATATCCCTCTGCAGCCTGTTATTGTACAGTCCCATGAGCTAATTTTTAAAGATTTGTTGAAAAACGAGCTTAAAAACCAAAAGTAGGTGGCAGAGAGCACATGTGCCTGCAAAGCCTAAAATATTTGCTGGCCAGTCCTTTACAGAAGAAGTTTGCCACCCCCCAATCTGCAGAACCATCCAGTCATGGTTGCTGTGCTTGGTTTCTGATTGTTAAGCAGTAAGAATGAGCTCACAACCAGACATTTTGCAATCTTTCTATGATTGAAAAATCAAAAACCCTATTTTATACAGGAAATCACAAAATTCATTTTTTTTGACCTTTGTGTTGCATAATTCAATACACTTTGTGGCTATTCTTGAATACATATTTTATAAGGTAAAGAATAGGTCAATACTTCAGATCCTGGCTATATATTTTTTGTATAATATTAAAGATTGGTTTCTATATAGACAGTCTTCCATAGCTTCAAATTCTACTTTGGCAAGCATTTTGCTTTGGCGTAATATAGTTTTGTTATTAAAAGACCATTTTCTTTCCAACCTCCCTCTCCCCCAACCCCAGCCCAATTTCCATCCATTCCACAAGTACAGTTTTATTTTCAGTTGATATTGAGGTAGCACCTTCTAAGTATCACAAACTCTGCTGGATGCTGGGATAAAACATGGCCAGACATGGCCCAGCCTTCCTGGAGCTGATGGTTCTTCCCTCACTTTCTCACTTCTACTGTCGTGAAAAAACATATTGCACCTGTGATATCCTAGTGTCTTATTGTGGGTTGCTAGGAAACTAGAGTGACAAGGAAATAGCTTACAGCCGAGGATGGAAGTAGGAGAAAGAAAGGCTGTTCTCTAGTGAAAATGTTTGAAAAGAATGCAAAATATCAAGGTAATCTAGGTATCGTATCATCATACAATACCCTTCACATAAAATTTACACAGTCATCGGAAAGTAGCCAACAATGCTTCAAAAAATGGGCTACACTGTTAATCAAGAAGCCCTCCAGGGCTTCCCTGGTGGCGCAGTGGTTGAGAGTCCGCCTGCCGATGCAGGGCACACGGGGTCGTGCCCCGGTCCGGGAAGATCCTACATGCCGTGGAGCGGCTGGGCCCGTGAGCCATGGCCGCTGAGCCTGCGCCTGTGCTCCGCAATGGGAGAGGCCACAGCAGTGAGAGGCCCGCGCACTGCAAAAAAAAAAAAAGAACAAAAAGAAGCCCTCCAGTTAAGCCCACACAATACATAAGAATATGCATTATCACAAGATGATTTCTAACAGGAATGTTTAGATTGGAAAATCAATTATAGGCCTCATCATAGAGAATACATTTTATAAAATGTCATTTACTAACAAATGTTCATAAAGTAACCCGAATATCTGAAAACAAATTGGCAAGTCAGTAAATACAATTTAAAAAAAATTAGCACTATTTTACTCAAACATGATTTGTAAAAGCAATAGATTAAAAAGTGTAAATTTAAAAAATATATTTTGGGATAGAGAGTATTTTGCTCAGTAGGTCATCAGCAGTAAGCTCTCCAAGTGTGAATGAGGGAGAGCCCCAGGTGGCCCCCCTTGAGTTTAATCTCCACTAAGTAGAGGCTTCCTTGACCCTCATATCATTGACCACGGAGTGACCTAGAGAAGCCAACTTTCAAGTCTCAGAGGTCACTGGTAATTAATGCTAAGGTGACCTTGTTTCTATCGGTCCACTAGAATGAGATTTTTTGCTATTGGACTGTTGTAAGAACAAATAAAATTGTATATGTCCATAAATATTATAAATAATCCACCATATTTATTTGAATGAAACCACAAAAATAATGCATTAAACTACCACTTAGCATCATACTTAACTTTTATAAGAAACCCTCATGAAAAATGTTCTTGTATGTAATTCAACTATTTAAATAATTGGGGTACTTGACTCAGAAGTCACTTATTATGCACTGAAATAGGAAGTGATAGTTTCCCCTATTGTAAGAGTACAGAACCTACATTCTAAAAAGAAGTAGGAGGAAATGTGATACTTAGTTGAGAGTAGAAAGTGTTTTTCCAATTTTACATGATTTTAATTTATAATCATTAGTTTTATTAACTGAGGCTATATTTTGATAACCACGTCACTAACAATATTATTAAAGTAAACCCCACATATGCTTGCCAGTTAGGGAAGGAAATCTATTTTACCAGTAATGAGACTAAATTTGTGCTGATATATTTACAGCCTCTAGATCTGTTCCCACAAACAGCCCTTCATAACACAGAGTAGTAGCTCAGAGAAAGGACTGTGGAATTGTCCTATAAGGGTTTGAATACTGGTTCTATAGTGGAAAACTTACTTAACCTCTCTGTGCCTCAGTTTCCTCAACTGTAAAAGGATAAAGAAGTCTCTCCCACACAGCACTAATATGATTACTAAACAACTTAATATCTATACAGTGTGCAGAGCAGTGCCTGAAACATGGCAAGTCCACAATGGGCATTAGCTACATGATTATTGTTAGAGCAGTGGGCAAAGAAAAGGAGGTGCAACAACAGTTAAAACTGCATTGATGACTTCTGCTTCTGACCAAGATGGACTAACAGGGGCCAGATTTACTCTCTCACTTGAAGCAACCCCGCCGCCCCCCCAAAAAAGGAAATAACATAAAACAATAGTTTTCAAGATATTTGACTTCAAGCAATAAAGGAGAGTGATGTTGCAGAGAAGAGAGACAGACAAGATAAGCCCTACAACTCCTTGGGGCACTGCATTAGAGAGTTTCCATCTCACAGAGCAGGAAGGAGAAACTGGGGCAAAGCCCAGCAGATTCCCTGAGTAGAGGAGACAGAGTCAAGAGCCTGGTAAGAACAAAGCACCTGAAGTCCATAGGCAGAGGCTGGAGAGGAAAGAGATGAACAGAGAGAACACTGGTGATCTGCAACACACCCCTCTCGAGCTTTCAGCAAAGCACTGATCAGTGCATGCAAGTAAGGAAACTCATCAATGCTGGGAAAAGAATCATCTGAAAGGATTAATTGGGAAATAGTGCTAACATGCACATGGGTCTGGGAATAGTGCCCATTCATATCATCCAGACTGGAAACCTCATAGTTCACTGTCCTTGGTTAGAGTACTCAGAAGGGTCTTACCTCAGTAGTGAGCCCTAGACTAAACACTGCTCTGGTGTGAGCGAACGAATTTTAAAAGCAAGAACTAAAAGGATCAAATCCCCTTCAATTCAGTGTTTCCTGAACAAAGCTCAAGCATATAAGAATACAAAAATATCCAATAAGCTAAAAATCAAAATGTCTGGCATTTAATCGAAAATTTCCAGGCATACAAAAAAGTTGGAAAGTATGACTCATATTTAGGAAAAAAAATCAGTTGAAACTTACACAGAATTGACACAGATTATTATTAGCAAAGAAAGACAATAAGGTAGTTATTATAACAGCCACCCATATGTTCAAAAAGTCAAATAGATACACAAAAGATACTAAAATTTGAAAATTTCAATGTCTGAGATGAAAAAATACACTGTATAGGATTACTGGCAGGTTAAACACTGCAGAAGAAGAAATCAGTGAACTTGAAGACAGCAATAGAAATATTCTAAGGAAATAAAAGGGAAAAATAATAATTTAAGAAAATAAATAAAACATCAGTGAGGCGTGTGACAAAACAAAATCAAGCAACCTAATATGTGCTTTAACTCATATATGTGGTAATTAAGTCCTTTAAGAAGAAGAGACAGGGGAGGTTAGAAAAAATATTTCAAGAAACAATGACTGAAACTTTCCAAATCTGATGAAAACTATACAACCACCGATCCAAATAGCCTAATGAACTCCAAACACAAGAAACAGAATAAAACAAAACCAAAGAACATCAGAAACAAATTGCTCAAAACCTTAAAAGCAGCTAGAGAAAAACAGATATGTCACATTCATAGAAACATAGACACAGATGGCTGTAAATTTCTCACCAGAAGAAAAGCAAGTGAAAAAACAGCAGAGTAATATTTTGAAAGTACTAAATGAAAACATGTCACCCTAGAATTCTATATTGAGTGAAAATAATTTACAAAAATGAAGGTGAAATAACAACTTTTTTCAGACATACAAAATTTGAAAGAATTTCTCACCAGCAGATCCACACTACAAGCAATATTAAAGGAAGTCTTTGAGGCAGAAGGAAAAGGATACATGGAAATATGGATTAATACAAAGGAATGAAGAATACCAGAATTTACAAGGAAATTATCATGTAGATTTTAAATGTCTTTTAAAAACAATTGAAAGGGTGAGGCTTCTAAAATGGCTGAGTGAGAAGCCTGGCAAATCCTACCTCTCAAAAGCAATGATAAAACTTGAAAAAAAAATGTTAAGGATAATAACTGAAGGACACTGGAAACTGACCACAGACATACAACAGATCTAGAAGCATATATTCAAGAAAATCTACTGAACCTCAATAAGGACAGTGGGAATCTGTGTTCTTTCAGCTAGAGGCTGCTCCACCCCCCAGCCCCTCGGCACTGAACTTCTACTGTGCTTCTAGGGCTGCGGAGCCAAGCACATGGAAAATTCCTTCACAAGGGACACTGTCAACAACAGCTATCTCCATGACAAGCAAAAAGGGAAGGCCAACATTGCAGCCAGCCTGAGAGTTCAATGCTGTTGGGGGTAAAGCACTGATAGGTTGACCAGCCAGACACTTAACAAATTTAGAGGAATTTGGAGGAACCAAATTTGTACCGGCGGTCAGGGAACACATCCCTGAGGAAGAGATATTTAAGTGGAGACCTGAATGATGGGATGTGGACAGACAGGTGAAAAACTTGGGAAGAAGCATTTCAAGCCAGGTAAACCACTTACACAAAGAAAAGAGTTTGTTAAGAAGTCTTGAGTTGCATTATGTGGGTGAGTTGAGTTGGAGAGATTTGAAATGACTTAGGGTATAATTTGGAGATAGCATATTCAGAATTTGATATTCTTTAGATGTGTAGGGACACATGTGTCAAAGGTGACTCCCATGTGTCTAGTGTAAGTTCCTGTGAATGATGGAATCATTAGCCAAGACAAGGAAAACTAGAAGAAGAATAGGTTAAGGGGTGGGGTGAATCAGGTCAAGAAAGCAATTTGAAACTTATTAAGTTTTATGTACTTGTGAAAGAACAATGTTCCTGATAAGAGATTGATTCCGTTTTCTTAATAATTGGTCCTATTGTCCAACTCTGAGGTTTTTCAAACATCACAGGTCATTTCAGGATTAAAATTCTGGTAGCAAATTATAACATTTTAAGTACCTAGAAGTTATTCCTTTAGACTAATTTAGTTACTATAACCCACTTTGTTCTGCTGCACTTTATTAGATGTATATTGGTATGTCTTTCAATATTTACTTTCAGCAAAAGCCTTAGATGTATTCCTTTAGATGCAATAATTTGGGACGTGATTAAAAATAAATCAGTGAGTAATTGTGTAATAACTTTAATTGAAATTAAATAAATTAAAATAGCACTAAACAAATGTCTATTACATACAAAAATATGAGAGGCTGTTCTGTTTCATATGATTTTAGGGTTAATATTATTTTAACTTTAATATTTTTCTACTTAATATCAGATAAAACCATAAGGCTATATTATCAAAGTTTAGCAAAATTTATCGTTTTTACCCTTAGATAAAAATCTATCTTCTATTTATACTTGAACATAAATTGAGAATGAGAAACCTATGCCCAAGTTTAGCTGGTCTACGAAATATAGACATTTCCCCTCACCTGCACTGGCTCCCTAGCACCTGGAGGACAGAACTTGTGCCTTACTCATTTTATTCAGCGGGGGGGCCTTGAATGGGGTAAAAGTTCTGTAAACACGTATTGAATTGAACTGACACTTTTTCTAATTGAGTTTGAGTATTTTCTACTGTTGCCATAACTGGAATGGATGATGTAGATAAGTGTTCTCTCATATGACTAAAGACCATTATTAACTTCCAGAGTTTTTCTTTGTCATGGTGACTATTTCTCCTTTCATCCTATGTTCTTCTGTTCCTATTAATGCATTTTCTAAACTGAAATCTACTTAGAGAAGAACCAGTACTGAACAGAAGGAAGTTCCATATGCAGACTTTTCTCTTGATAGTCTCCCTAAATATTTCAAAATACACATTATTTTTATAGAATGTTAACAACAGGTTTATAAATATTGACACATGTTGATGTTGTTATATAAAACCTACATTTTTTTCACTGCAACAGTCTATGTATTCTTTTTTTTTAATTGGAGTATAATTGCTTTACAAAGTTGTGTTAGTTTCTGCTGTACAATGAAGGGAATCAGCTATATGTATACATATATCCCCTCCCTCTTGGACCTCCCTCCCCACCCCCATCCCATCCATCTAGGTCATCAGAGAGCACCAAGCTGAGCTCCCTGTGCTATACAGCAGGCTTCCACTAGCTATCTACTTTACACATGGTAGTGTATTTATGTCAAACCTAATATCCCAGTTCATCCCACCCTCCCTTTCCCTCCCTGTGTCCACACATCTGTTCTCTATGTCTGTGTGTCTATTCTTGCTCTGCAAACAGGTTCATCTGTACCACTTTTCTAGATTCCACATATATGCGTTAATAGGCGATATTTGTTTTTCTCTTTCTTACTTACTTCACTCTGTATGACAGACTCTAGGTCCATCCACATCTCTACAAATGACCCAATTTCATTCTTTTTTATAACTGAGTAATATTCCATTGTATATATGTACCACATCTTTATCCATTCATCTGTCAGTGGATATTCAGGTTGTTTCCATGTCCTGGCTATTGTAAATAGTGGTGCAATGAACACTGGGGGTACATGTGACTTTTTGAATTATGGTTTTCTCAGGGTATATGCCCAGTAGTGGGATTGCTGGATCATATGGCAGTTCTATTTTTAGTTTTTTAAGGAACATCCATACTGTCCTCCACAGTGGCTGTATCAATTTACATTCCCACCAACAGTACAAGAGGGTTCCCTTCTCTCCACACTGTCTCCAGCATTTATTGTTTGTACATTTTTTGATGATGGCCATTCTGACCAGTGTGAAGTGATACCTTATTGTAGTTTTGATTTTCATTTCTCTAATAATTAGTGATGTTGAACATCTTTTCATATACCTCTTGGCCATCTGTAAGTCTTCCTTGGAGTAATGTCGAGTTCTTCTGCCCATTTTTGGATTAGGTTGTTTGTTTTTTGTTTGTTTGTTTGTTCTGTTTTTTTGCGGTATGCGGGCCTCTCACTGTTGTGGCCTCTCCCGTTGTGGAGCACAGGCTCCGGACACGCAGGCTCAGCAGCCATGGCTCACAGGTCCAGCCGCTCCGCGACATGTGGGATCTTCCCGGACCGCGGCACGAACCCGTTTCCCCTGCATCGGCAGGCGGACTCTCAACCACTGCGCCACCAGGGAAGCCCAGGTTGTTTGTTTTTTTGATATTGAGCTGCCTGAGCTGTTTGTATATTTTGGATATTAATCCATGTCTGTTACTTCATTTGCAAATATTTTCTCCCATTCTGAGGGTTGTCTTTTCATCTTGTTTATGGTTTCATTTGCTGTGCAAAAGCTTTTAAGTTTAATTAGGTCCCATTTGCTTATTTTTGTTTTTATTTTCATTACTCTAGGATGTGGGTCAAAAAAGATGTTGCTGTGATTTATGTATTCTTTTAAATAAACACAAGATTTTAAAACAGGCAATTATATGTTCTATTCCCTTCTTCTATTCCCTCTTAACCAATTTGATTTTCAATGCCTGATTTGACACAGGACTACAGTGCCACATGGATGACTGGTAGACCCCCATGGGGCTTACCATTCTGTGCCTATCTAGTCCAGGTTTCTAATAATTTATGCACTCTTTCTCTCCTTTTTTCCCTACTCCTTTCCTGTCTTCCTTCCTTCCCTTTCTTATTCAAACAATAAACACAGTGATAAACATAAAATTACATTACAGTAGTGGGGCTAATACAACACAATATGACAAGGAACACTTGAGAATGACACGGAGCATGAACATAGGGAGACAAAGTAGATGGCAGAAAAGAAGGGACAGAAGAGACCCAAAAGATGACTAACAACCTTGTTAAAGAAATGAGGGTGGAACTGGGGATAATTATCCAGATGTGTGGGGCTTCATATACCTGTGTCAAGGATGTCAACTTGGAATTGGTCAGACAGTATGTAAATGTTGTTGAAAATTGAAGAAAGTGGATAAAAACTCAAAGAGAAACCCTTTTAGAGTGGAATACAAAGCCTAGAACAAGTACATAAGGAATGTTGACATTGGATGGAGGGGACTGCTAGAGAGAGGCGGGGCGAGGGAAAGTGAGGAACCCCATGCCAGACACTAGTCTTGGTATGCAGGTCAGCAGGGACTCTAAGAAGACCCCATGCACTCCATTTCTACTCTAGAAATGGGGGAAGGGCTTTGCAGTTAGTGAAAATATATATGCCAAGCCAAGAAGCCATGAAAATCTGCAATTTTTACAGGAATAGTAAATATCATTGTAAATGGAATGTAAAAAGATGAAACTGAAAAGAGAAGTTGCATATAAGAGACATTAAATGCCAAGATAAGCATTTTGGACGTTCTCTCACTATCAACAGGGCAGTGGAAATACACATCAAAAAAGATAATAATTATCACTTTGAGCTGTAAACCATATCACACTAAATTACTGTCAAAAATAAAAATGCAAAGTGCTACACTTGAATAATTATTAATAATAAGAATGAAGACAAAACAGAGCCACTACTATTGAGGAATGTATTTTGTGTTGTTTTACAAATAGTGGTGATTATTTTCTGTTTGCATTTTTATGCTAGGAGTCCCTTATGCCCAACAGCTCGTGTTTGCTGAATTTAGGATGCATGCAGGTTCCATGACAGCTGCACAGCCAACTGGCCCTTCAGGGGACCAGACACGCAGCTTTGATCTTCCTGGTACTGACCTCTAACCCAAGAAAGTAGAGTAATATCTCCTCATGAAGAACGTCAAGCTAACGGCATATCCCCATCAAAGAGCATGTTCTGCTTTGAAGTCAGTAAACCTCAAGTTGTTTCCAGAGTAATGGCAGAAGGAGATGCTAATTTCATGGGATCAAAGAGAAACTCTAAATATCAGGTGTCCTAGCCATTGCAGCAGTGAGCACACCAACAGATCCCAGAAACAAAAGGATGAAAGTTAATGATCAATGGAAAGAGGGAAAATAGATTCATAGCAATGCAACACCATCTATGCTAAATGTTCCATGGACTCATAAATACTAGAGAGCAGAGGTGGGGTTAGGAAGCAGAGCCAAAGTGGAACAGGTCATTAGGAAGGGGTATGAAACAGAGGCTGAAGGTGACCCTTGAGTATGGGATAGGTGGCTTGGTGAGACTCACCTCCAGAACCACCCATTGTCTGTTGGGTTACCAAAGTGGAAATGATATCATTGTTATTCAACAACTCATGTCCACCCCCATCCCTGTACCATGAGAACACTAAATTCCTGCTCCCACAATTTATATATGCTGTTTCTTCCTACAAGCACCATCCCTGCCTCCTATCTCACTGCCCATATCCTCTACTTTGAAAACCAACTGCTGGAAAGGTTCCTTTTCCTACCCAACTGACTGAATACTCTATTCCCCATGCCCCAGGTTCATGTTACAACATTTTATATTTGTTTTGTACAATTTTATGACTTCTCATAAAATCCTGACAAAGAAATAAATAATTTTAGAAGCGTCCCCCACATCCAATACAGTTCTCTGCAAATAAATTCATATGACAAGTGAGGGAATAAAGAAATCAATGTCTGTATAGTATGGTAGTTATGAAAACAAAATTAGGAAAAAAGACAGTTTTAAATCTTAGATTCAATATGTAATAGCTCCAGCAAACTTCTTAATTTCTTCAAGGTTCAGTTTCTTCTTTCTCTGAAGCAGTGAGATTACTACTATACTGAATTCATTTGGTTGGTGTGGGAGAAAATGTCTGTAGGAGGTAAGATCTGACACATTAAATATCCTGTATATGGTAGATCTTACGGTTACACTTTTCTGCAAAGTTAATAATGCTCTGATCAGGTACAGAATGAGGTGTAACCAAAAACCCAAGATGCTCCCATACAATTTATTCTTTGCGCTATTCTCCAGTTTTCTAGAATATTGTTTTTTAAATTAATTTTTTCATTTTGTGTTAATTTAAGAAATACCAGTATATTCTGGACCTTCAAAATGGCAGCTGTAGAGTTGATCCCCTATATATTTCACTGAATGCTTTTATGCTCATTTTTATACTCACATTGGCTGCCAGCTCTTTTACTTTTATCATCAGTGGGGAAGAGGGAAGACATAATACATAAATGATGTTCAAAAGAAGGTTCCACAGTGATGCAAGTAAAGTAGAGGGAAAAGTGAGTCATCATGGGGAACAGGGAACACGAGGACACCTGTACTCACCTGTATTCCCACAGGAGGAACATCCCAGTGTCAGAAGACAGCACCATCAATCACAATAAGTAACTGTTCTTGATTTGAACTTTGTTCATTTTATGAACTGCCTGCTCTGAAACAGATATTCTGCTAAGCTCTGCGAATCTAAGATTCTAAGGCTCATTTCAGGTCCTCCTCTGAATTCAACCTTAAAATAACAATAATATTATCAAGACTTTCCATAAACCCAGTTCTACATGCACAGGTATTTCAAAGGTTGAAGAAGCCAAGTTCAGTTTTCAATTTGGTGTTTAGAACACATCACTCCGTCATCGATTTCCATCAGGGAATAAGCACCACTTACTGTATGCACATCCGTACACTTCAATCCTCATCCCAATCCTGCCCTTGGGATTCCAGGTTAAGGGGAGGAAGCGCAGGAATCTGGCTTCGAAGGGAGGCTGGAGTCTGTAGTGCACCACGCTGTCTGCATTTGTGTTTCCTGGAAAACCCTGGGAGAAAATGGAGAAAGGTGTCAATGTGTCTGCAGAATATCGTCTTCCTGTTGTCACTGCACATGTTAATGAGCGATCAATGCTTCATTTTGTTAATATGCAAATGGATGCTTGCTTTTGAGAAACTCTGCTAACATTTAAGAGGGATGTGACAACCTCTCTTCAATGCCTGGATTAGTGACCATCATCTAACTTTTCCTTATTTGCAGGGTAGTTTAAGTTTCAATGGCAAAATTAAAGCAGCTATAAACCTGCTACCTTTGAAGGCTTGCTTTTAGAAAGGTAATCATCCCCTAAATCATTTCCTAGCCTCCAAGCAGTCAAGACACTCACAAGCAACCTCACATCCAGGACAATCAAGCACAATGGTAACCTGCAGGTTTTGCGTTAAGAATCCTAGATCCAAAAATTTGAGAGCTGGGGGGTGGGGGGGACCTGATCAGAGTTCTAGTTCAAAATCCGTAACTTATAAATGCAAAACTCAAGCCTGAGAAAATGAAAAGATTCTGTGGAGGCAGGACAGCTATTATCCAGCATGGCCAGGACAAGATCCTGGGGCTTCGGATTTCAATCCCTGTGTTCATTGTGTGTTGTCAGTCTGCCCCAAGTCATTGGCATTTAGGGGGTGCTTGGGAGAAACACATCAATGCCACCTGCTACAAGACAGAGGTGTGCTTTCTTAGCCGCAGTCATCTGGCTTCATGCTAGAAGGGGTCAGCATGAGAGCAAAGGAACTTGTTATAAGGAGTGTGACTTCTTTTTCATGGTGTTCTTTTTAATGTAAATATCAGCAAAAAGGGAAAACAAAGAATGCATGATGTTGTTGTACATATAGCATCTTAACAGAAAACGTTGCCCCATCTAAGACCTGACCAGTTTAAGCTCTGAAAACAGAGTAAGGGCTCTCAGGTATGGGTCTCTTCTGAAACCTACTGTCAAATGTAAAAACTATCTAAATTTCACCAATTTTTTGGAACCCACAGTGAAAACATAAAATGTATATTTTGGTGTGGGTCACCTTCAAGTTCCGCACTCTTTGATTTCACAAATTTTTATTACCCAGAAGTCAAAGGTGTTCACATAATAGTTCTCCATTTAATAGTAATAAAATGAGGGAACAAAAGGGGTCAATGCTTTCTCATGCTCACTTGCACTAGAGGGACAAACCCACCTACCTGTCATGCAGTTAATACAAACAGCCAGATATAATTACGCAGCCCAGGAGCAAGACTCTTTAGTTCTACCAAAAACGATGCTTGCCTAGTTATTTAGCTTTGTGAAATGCTGAGCCAGGTTTAACAACCAGACCAAACAAAGCCAGTAATCAAGTTTGTGAATCATGACCACCCGGGAGATTTCCTTGGTATAAATAGATGGAACTAAAAAAAACAGAAAACTCACATGTAATGAGAGTGCATGTCCCAGACATTATAAAGAAAATGGTTAGATTATAAGCCTATAAAATTCCTTACACTAACTCATCAAAATTCCAGGATAGAGAGTCTTGTTCCTACTTTACACATGAAAATGCTGACCTCCTCAAGGTCACAGAGGTAACAAGATGGAGAAGGATTTTGTGGAAGCTGGTTGTCACAGGTTAACCCTGCATAGGACTGCCTAGTCCACTGTTGAAACTCTGAACCTAGAGTAGGTCTGCTGAGGAAGCACTGGTGGCGCTTCGCTTCCATGGAGGACTTTTCTTCCTGTTCCTACAAGCTTCATTTTTTCACGTGTTAAAACAAACTTCTTGGTTAATGAATGAAACACCACCATGGAGGCACTCAATCATTTCTCTTGTTCAATGAAAGTGAAATCTTTGACCTACATCATCTTTTCTTTCAAGTGTTAACAATCGTTGTGCCAATATCAGGTAAGCTCTTTTCACTGCCTCTATGCTCCAAAGAAGAATGTCAACTCCCTGTCTTTACACTGGACCCCAGACTGATGTGGGTATAAGCAGCATTTTCCCATCTCCACCGCTGCCTAGGGCGTGGCCTTAAGCTGGTAATATCTGCTGCAAGTCACAGTTCCCTCGTCTACAAAACCAGTTTGGTAAAACCTACTTTAAAGATTTGAGTACTAATTAAGTGAGATAATGTCTGAAATGTAACCCACCCACTGCCCACCTGGAGGTAAATGCTCCAGGAGTGGTGGATGCTGTGATTGTGGCTGTGGCTGGTGTTTTTGTTATTATTGGTGCATTTGGTAGAGAGAGCTCATCTGTCAGACTCTGCATCCCGTCTTTACATTTAATCTCGGGTTCAATGTCCAAGACATCCAGATAAACAGTCAGGAGAGGAACATTTCCTCCTACATTTGCTGCAATTCTAAGGTTGTAATTCAAGGTAAGAAGTAAAATTGATATTTATTTTAGTAGCTGACAAACCTTGTAAACCTCAGCATAACCTACATAATGAAATTATGTCCTAGGAATGCTACTTACATTGTTTTATTTTCCTTATATATTATTACTTCTTTCTGAATATTTTGTTTATTGAATACAAACTCTGAAAACTGTACTTCAGCTTGGTGTGATGACAGTGCCCTACAGCAAAAGGAATTTCTCTTTTTGCTTTAATGAAATTTAATACAGAATACTTTTCGTTTTCTGAGACAGAGTACGCTTCAAAAAATATTTCAGGTGAGAATAATCGATGTTAATAGTATATGAATAGAGGAGATTAAGAACACACTCTTTACAACTTCTGAGATCTGCACACAAAACATTCATTATATGTGATTTTAATCACAATCAAATATTTGAAATGTATGTACCTATGTATACATACATGTATACCTATGTGATTATCTTAATTAATTCTAATTTCAAGAAATTACATTATTTTTGTCCTATATAGAACTATCAATAGTTCCTTTGAATATAAATAAATGATACATTTCTTTAAAGATACAGAAATTTAAATGAAATGAGTTCGGAGTAGAAGGGATCTCTACTAGCATGCCACTCAGACATTTGGGGCTTATTACTGAAATAATCTCATATTTTTTACTAAGCTAATGTTTATCTTTTAAAAATGTGGCATAATCTATTATTTGGATTATATAATTTTGCTTTGGTGTTTCTAGAACAGACATAAATGTACAGACTGAGCATAGAACGTTGGGAACAAAGGCCCACTCTTGCTTTGTACGAACACGTGAAAAAATGAAGCTTGTAGGTTACCTCTGTGACCTTGGGGAAGTTAGCATTTTCATGTGTAAAGTAGGAACAAGACTCTCTATCCTGGAATTTTGATGAGTTAGTGTAAGGAATTTTATAGGCTTATAATCCAACCATTTCCTTTATAGCATTCCTCTGTTAGCTATTACAGAATTAAAATAACAAACCAACAAAACTCTTCCCACTATTGATCACCAGAACCACTTCAGTTTGATGTAGACTCAATAGTCAATAGCTTAAGGACATCCCAATTGAACGTTTTATCCACTATTAAGAACAAACATTGTTTGATAAAGTTTTCAGTTTCTACAAGCATGTTTTTTAGCTAGGTGCGAAAGTGACTAGAGTCTGTGGCTTGTGGTCCACTCACATGCTATAAATGTATTTCCAAAATAATTTATTTAGAAATTGATGATGCTGGGCTTCCCTGGTGGCACAGTGGTTGAGAATCTGCCTGTCAATGCAGGAGACACGGGTTCGAGCCCTGGTCTGGGAAGATCCCACATGCCGCAGAGCAACTAAGTCCGTGAGCCACGACTACTGAGCTTGCGCGTCTGGAGCCTGTGCTCCGCAACAAGAGAGGCCGCGATAGTGAGAGGCCCGTGCACCATGATGAAGAGTGGCCCCCACTTGCCGCAACTAGAGAAAGCCCTCTCACAGAAACGAAGACCCAACACAGCCATAAATAAATTTAAAAATAAATAAATAAATAAATAGCAAATTAGCATCATACTTAATTCTGAATATTAAAAAAAAAAAGAAATTGATGATGCTTCCGAAGAGCTGCCAAGTCCTCATTTAGCTTGTTTAGCAATCACATCAGTGGCATCTAAACAATCATGAGAAAGGATCAGTATGAGGCTCATGTAGGGCCACGGTTTCTGGTGCAATGTTGAGTCATCACGATGCTGTACTGAACAACCTTCAGGATGCCTATAATGCATTTATCAGTTTAAGTTTGAAGTATTTGTGACTTAAGAAAGACTTTTACATCAATTCTTTACTTCAAAATGTGAGAGGCACTGCTATAGCAATAGGTCTCAATGCATTAAAAATAAATGAAGATTGTCTCTACTCTCTGTCACTAGGAAATCAGGGATTCATAATTCAAGTGCACTGTTAAAGAGTATTTTACCACCTCTGAGGTAAGGGGTAGGATGTTGTTGGGATTAAAAGGGCACACAGAAATCCCCAAGTTCTAATTCTGGCCTTTTTAATTGCTGGACCTTGAAGATCTTAGACAAAACGTTTTATCTCCCCAACTCTCAGCTTCTTCATGAGTAATGTGGGAACAGTAATAAGTATTATTGTTAAAAATAATAATACTCTGTTCCTGTTATTTCCAGAGGTTCACAGACCATGAAAAAGCATACTAAAATTACTTCCTATAATCAGACAATGAAAAAGTTGTACTAAATTGCTTTAAAGCAAACGGTCTTGTTAATTATTTTTAATATTTTCTTGAACTGCAAAATACTACAACACTTATACATGAATAAAATTGAGGAAAGTATCCTTTCACTTTAGTTTTATCGAGTGAACTAAAAATTCAGTAACACGGTTTGTGATGCCAAATATGTGACCTGGAGTGAGTCACTGACTCTTTGAGACCTTGTTACAGGGAAGAGCCAAATCTGACTACACGTTGGATCTGTTTCTTTTACTTTATCCTTTGCCTTCAGCTACTTTTGTTCACTAAAAGGATATTGTCTATACATAATGGCCTGCCCCGGGGAACCCTGCCCCGCTGCCTGAATGTTAAACCAAAGTGCCTTTGTTCAGGGAAACATCTGGACTCTGTCCATCTGTGGATGGCTGCAAGAAAGAAGAAATTAACACATCCCCTCCCTGAGGCCGGCCATTCCAGGGGATATTTGCAAAACTTATGGCCTTTTTACTTTACTTCCTCATCTCCTCCCCCTCTCTGTGCTATAAAAGAAACCGGCATCCAAACCCGGTAAGATGGTTATTTTGAGACCTTAGACTGCCGTCTTCTCGGTCTGCTGGCTTTCCGAATAAAGTCGTATTCTTTCCCTCAATACATCCGTCATCTCTGATTTATTGGCCTGGTGTGCGGTGAGCAGAACGAACTTGGACTCGGTAACAACCTCAGTTTATACAGATGTGGGTGCTTTGTACCAGGTGAACTCTAAAGATTTCCTTTGTGTAGATAAGTTTACCTCAACACGTTCCAGAAGGTAAAAGAATAATCTCTCCTTCTGCTTGATTACAGTAAGCAAACATCTACCTAAAGTGCACTTAAAATATTTGCTTTCCAGACATTTATATGATATATTCTGCCATGAAAATCTCAAGTTGTGGTGAATGTGTTGGAAAAAGTATGCACTTAATCAGTATTTCCACTTTTGGTTTATGGCCTCTTGGTGGAAGCAAGTCACGAGAGTCAAAAGCAGAAAGAGACAACCATCTCTGTGTGTCCCACCACCTTCTCCTACAGCAAGAGGGAACCCACCTGCCCCATGGCTGAGCACAACTACACCGCACAGGAACTCACAGTGCCTGGCCCTGAAATAATCCAAAACCCAGGGCCAATGCAGATATGTGAAACTGGGTCCTAAATGCTGCTTTTAATTGACATGCTTTTATTATCTGTATTGTTTAGACAGCTGCAACGTAAGCATTAGAGAAATATAAAAATCAAGTATTTTTCAAACACATTGCTAAAGTTATAGGCTTTTACTTTTTTTTTTTTTCCCTCCTGCTTGAAATATTATTAATCTAGGATGGAAGACAGCTCACCCTTCCTGTGCAGGAAAAGTATAGCTCAAGTTTCTCAATACTCTTCCCTTCCCAATCTTTCTAAATGATCAGGAAGAAAACATTTTAGAAGACATATAGGAACATATCTTTTGCTGGCAAAGATGTTGAAAACAGAGAAAAAGTCAGAAAAAAAATTACTTCCAATGACATCAAGACCATATTTTGAAATTGTTACCGACCAGGGTTCTTGGCATCCTTAAACAATAAAAATTGATCAAAGGCCAGACAAGAAATTCAGGCAAGGCTTTATTGGGGCCCCTGCTGCAGCAGGGCAGAGTGCGAACAAATAACAGTTTCCTTTGTTTGCTTGCTCCCTAAGTGGGGGCGAGCTTGTTCCTTATATGGCAGTGGTCCCCAAACCTTTTTGGCACCAGGGACCAGTTTCATGGAAGACCATTTTTCCATGGACCGGCAGCGGGTGGGGTGGGGGGATGTTTCAGGCGGTAATGTGAGCGATGGGGGGCAGCAGATGAAGCTTTACTTGCTCCTCTGCCACTCACCTCCTGCTGTGCAGCCTGATTCCTAACAGGCTGTGGCCTGGGGGTTGGGGACCCCTGTTATATGGCGTGAGGGTAGGGGTGTGTCCAGGGGTCGGGCCAGAAGGGTGGCTTAGGTGTTTTGCCCACCCCTTAGGTGGTATTGTGTGCAGGGGGCACATTCAGTACCCTGCTTTTGCTCTGGGCTCTTCAAAAGTGGCAGTTGGGTTTTTTGGTCTCTTTGTATCTTTTGTCCAGAATTTGCCCCCAATGAGATGCACATAGTTATTTTTAGTCCCATACAGTTTCTTTGTATTTTGTTGCTGGAGGAGAGGTATGTCGAGGGGCAAGCACTGCAGCACTGCAGCAAAGGGCTCCAGGTCCCAGCAAAGGGTCCCAGGTCCCAGCCTGTCTCAAAATCAATATATGGCTGTTGAAAACAATACTAGAACACTGCAAATAAAAGTACGTTTTTTGATACATGGCACAAATTTAGTTCTGACAAATGAATTGGCTTCTAAACTTCAAGAGTAACACAAAAGAAGAAAATGAGGTATGGTTAGTGTTATAAGGAGTGCCTCAAATGAGTGTTGGGTAGTGCGCATGTTCTATTAGCAGCTTCAAGGAATTAAATAAATTAATGAAATTAAAGGAATTAAAGTATTTACCTGTGAGTCTAGACTGTTTTAGGAATACTGGGAGAATAGCACTAACCCAGTGGCCTCCTGTAGATGTTGAAAATAGTAATATGCAAATTGGGTGATTTGTACAGAATTTAGGAAGATTTCTCATTAAGAAGCTCCATTGACTTAAGGCGATACCAATATGTGTTTAGTTCAACATTAAACTACTTCAAATGGTAGGGAATTCCTTTAACCTACTGTTATGTTGAAGCCCTAACCCCCAGTACCTCAGAATGTGACTGTATTTGAAGAAAGGGTCTCTAAAGAGGTGATTAAGGTAAAAGGAGGCCATTAGGGTGGGTCCTAATCCAATCTGACTGGTGTCCTTACTAGAAGAGGAAATCTGGACACAGAGAGGCGCCAGGGAAGTGTGCACACAGAGTTAAGACCATGTGAGGACACAGCAAGAAGACAGTCATTTGTCAGCCAGGGAGAGAGGCCTCAGAAGAATCCAACCCTGCCAACACCTCCATCTGGGACTTCTAGCCACCAGAGCTGTGAGAAAATAAATTTCTGTTGTTTAACCATCTGAATGTGGCATTTTGTTACTGCAGCCCGAGGAAAATAATACTCTTAGCTTCTGGATTGGCCTGTGGTGGCCTTGCTGAGTGACTTGGATCAGTGAGTCCCTTATGGCTCTAAAGAGCCACAATCCATTATACTCATGACCCTCAGGGTCTCACAAGGTTTGTATGCTAGGTGGGTGCCATGTTTGCTACCGCTCTCTAAGTCTGCCTTATTTCCAAAGTAGTTTAAATTTCTCCTCAGACCATCACTGACCAGTCTAGTTCTGGCAAACAGGAGGCACTCAGTGGCATTATTGAAATTCAGGAGGTTTTCAAGTTTAATTGTGTCTGCCAGTTGAATTCCCGGAAGAGTATGTGGCTGAGAAGGACAATGATGGTGCCTCCTAGCTAACTCAGACCATCCTTAACCACATTCCACACCGTCCCTGCCTAACAGACACTTGTGAATTGACTCTATTTTCAGGGCCAATTGGTCATTTCTAGGCCTTTCCATTCTTTCTAGTGCAGGCTCCTTGTTTTTTCCTATAGAGAGGGCCAGTTCAGAGGTGTCCTCTATGAGTCATCACTCTTAAGGACTCAGGGAAATTACCCTGAGTTCTTATTTTTGAAATGTGGCATCACTTATTTTTGAAATGTGACAGATCAAGCGCCTTACAAGGGAATGACCATTTCTTCGTTAATGAATGAAGGGCCTTGGTCGTGCCCTCCTCAGGAGCAGAACCTCCAGAGCTTCAGAAGGACTTGGTGTGTTCTGTCCACCTTAGCACAGGACCATGTGGGTATTTTCATGTAAGAAACTAAGGGTGTTAAACCAGATCATCTTATTAAAATAACAGAATATAAGATTGAAGGAAAGCTCCAAGGTAAGAAAGACTGAAGGAAAGGAAGAAAAGAAATCAGAACCAAAAGAGATAACAGTGATAACGTTGCAGGCCTGAGTCACCATCCTGAGAAATGCTTGCTGGTGTCTAGGAACCTGGATTTTGGGAGGGCTTTCACCACTCCCAGAATTCATAAGAGTGGCTCACTGCTGCCTAAGATGTTTATGCAAACGATGTGGTTGATGCTGAACACTTGCGTTCCTTCTGGAATCTGGGATTTTGATATGTGCCAGGGAGAGGGTGCCTACATGATCATCCCCCATAAAAGCCTGGACTCCTAGGCTGAGGCTAAGCTTCCCTGGTTGGCAACATTTCACACATGTCCTCATGGCTGGAGGACTTAAGCATGCCCTGTGTGGTTCCATTGGCAGAGGACTCGAGGGAGCTTGCCTCTGGTTTCCTCCAGACTTTGGCCCACTTGCCTTTTCCTTTGTTGACTGTACTTTGTGTCCTTCTGCTGTAATAAATCACAGCTGTGAATATAACCCTATGCTGATCCCTATGAGTCCTTCCAGTGAATCATGGAGCCTGGGATTGGTGTGGGGGACCCCAATACAGGAGTGATCACGGAGAACTGCAAGAGACAAAGAACCCAGAGCGGAATGCAGCCTGGAGACATTCCCTATAGGACACAAGTCACCTCCATGAGAACTGCACAGAACAAGCTCTTAACATAGCATCCTCCTTTCCACCTGTCACAGATGGGCCTTTCATACTAACAGAAGATCTGTTCTGCATTTCCACACTTTCAAGTAACAATCACAGGTCACAGGAAGACGCATGACACAACATACTTATATATTCCAAGCACTTTATCTAGTAACAGGGCAAGTCTACGAGGCTTTCTCAAGATTTGGCTCTTTTGGTGATTTCACTGCTTCTGAGAATGAGATTATTATCTTGCGCTCAATAAAACATACAAATAAATAAATGTGTTCATGTCTTTACTAATTGTTAGATTTTGGTAGACTAGTATAGGCTATATGTGGTAGGATTAATTCTTAGATTTGCCAAAGTCCAAAAGAAGAGAACCAGGGAAGCATCAAACTTCACACTTCTCATCACAAGAGAAAGAATGTGTAATAATGTGAAGTGATGCTTGTTAACTTAACTTATTGTGGTAATCATTTCACAATATATACATATATCAGATCATTATGTTGTACACTTTAAACTTACACAATATCATGTGTCAATTACATCTCAATAAAACTGGAAAATAAATTTCATGCTAATGGTAGACATCTTGAACAAAAATTCCATTTTTAAATAATTTGTGAGGGAGAGTAAAAGCCACTGAACAACTTAACTCTTCTGAGACATTCCATATGGATTTTTAACCTCTTTCAAGAAGCTAACTGTCCATTTTAATATTAGGGAGAAGTAGACAATCCTGCAACAGTGGAATGAAAAATTCCTCCATTAAAAATTTTCTTCTCAAATCAGAATATTTAGATTTATCTTACACTGTGTTTATAAGGGAAACATACTTACTACCACAAGATTTTGTTCTCGTTTATGCAAAAAATAGTAGCTCTCCTATAGTGTTTGTCACAATTCTGATTTCAGAGGAAGTGTTAACTTAAATAGGATTTAGCCAAATATGTTTAAAAGTATGTCAAGATCAGGACTTCCCTGGTGGTCCAGTGATTAACACTTTGCCTTCCAATGAAGGGTGCAGGTTCGATCCCTGGTTAGGGAGCTAAGATCCCACATGCCTCAGGGCCAGAAAAGCAAAACATAAAACAGAAGCAATATTGTAACAAGTTCAATAAAGACTTTAAAAATGGTCCACATCAAAAAGCTCTTTTAAAATAATATGTCAAGATCAAACAGCTGTTTTTAAAGTAATTGTGTATTTAAAGCTGTTTTGGTAGTTTTAGTGACAAAATAGAGATGCTGTTTTCTCAGCATTTTAAATTTGAGTTAGCAATACTGTTAAACCAAAATGATTAGGGTCATATGGTTCACACTGTAATTTCAAAATTAACTCTTACACAAGAGAAGTTAATCTTAGAATAGGACAAAGAAATATATATTTGAAAACTAAGTTTAAGAAAATGTGAAATAAGTCCTGTGCAACATATAATTGTCATTTCATAAGAAAAGCAAAAGGCTGTGTGTTAGAGCAGAGGTAAGACAGTTCTCAATGGGTTTCTCACATTTCTGCACATCTTACAAACAGAAGCACCGACAGCTCTTTATTCTCAGCTACCTTTCCAAGGATGTTTATATAGAAAACAGCCTTGTAAGATACTGTCTTCTTCCAGAGGTAAGGGCAAGCATGCTTACCTCCCAAAAGATTCTGATTCCCTGAACTCTTGTATTATAACCCACTGTGTGTGCAGGCATCCATCTGGGCCTATCCACACGGCCCCTGTGTGACTCAGGGTCAAGGAGAACCAAGGCAAATATTCTGATGCCTATGCTGCCTGCAGTGGTTTATGAGTAACCAAGTAAGTAATAGAGTCCTTTGTTTCTGACCCATAAGTCTTCTGTCTTCTACCTACATCCATGAAAACGGCAGGCTAACTTGTTGCAAATAGGGCAAAATCTCAGATACTCCAAAGTTCTGGATGGAAAGATTAAAGTTCATCTCTCAGAAGACTTACTATAGAATGCATATGAAAAGGTCTATGACTAAATAATCTATTTATTTCAGGTCACTATGCAAACATTTAAATATTTTAACATACTGATCTGCTCAATATGTTAAAATATATATGTATGTTTGTGCTCTTTTGTTTTTTATTGATGCATGATTAGAAATTCTTCTTTTTAAAAATGGTATGTATTGCTTTGTTTTTGATAGAAAACAACAATGGAAAAAAATGTAGTCTGTGGTCTCACTAGTCAGAAAATCCCTGGTGATGTAAAAAATAAATAATAGACATAGGCACACTTGGCTAGAAAATTTAAATAGTACAGTAAAGCTTAAAGAATGCAGAAGCCA
>NW_006784707.1:923349-942400 GCF_000442215.2 Lipotes vexillifer | reverse complement strand
TCTTTCCCCCAGCACCAACTTAACCATTTTTATGGTTTATTAAATTGTCTTTTACTTCTGCATTTACTGCTTCTCATAAATCCTTTCTTTTCAGATTTTCTGGTAGGAAACTCCACAATCTAAGACAGGGAAGGCATCAGGTTCCTGGTTTAGGCACAGCAGCCACCATCCCTCTGCCATGGGATCCTTCTCATCATTAACAATGTTCTAAGGAAGCTGCAGCTTAGGTTCCAGGCACTGGGGGAAATGTAAGCAAATGCTTCCTCATTCCTCTTCCCAACAGGGAAGTGTGCTGGGCCCACAAGACTCCAGTCCCTGTCACCTGGAGACACCCTCTCCTTTTCTCTTCCAAAAGGGAAACAGAAAAATATCTACCATGGCCATAGTTAATCTTCTGAAGAGCAGATCAGGAGCCTACTTTTGCTTTAACCATTTAGAAGCAGGATCAACTGAACTCACTACTGTGAACTGATTACCATTCATTTTTAATTAAAATGTGACATAATAAAAAGCATGCATCTCATTAACTATATGTCACATTTGCTCAGCTCTAAATTTTGCTACACTATATTCTATTTATGTAATTTCAGTCTTTGAGTTTGTTTCTGCAGTAAAATTTCCACCTACATAAAATTTTACAGAATTGAAGAAACCTATACTCTGTTATGTGAACAGCCAGATCTTTATCATTTTGAAATGTTTATATCCATACTTCAGTATGCTTTGATGATCTTATTTTCTTTTTTAACCTCAGAGTACATGTTGGACTCGTTAGATGTGCAGACTAATCTATGATCTTGTGATTTCAGAGTCACAGGCAGTGATGGTATTTTTCACCAACCAATTGCTAGTGTCAGGAAGCAGACTTTTCTTCTGCCCTATTAGGTTTAGTAATTAGGGGTCTGCAAATTAAAATGGCAAAATTAAAATGACAAAAGATAGTTTAACAGAGAAGTTTATTCATATATATGGGAGCTAACAAGAGAAGTAACCATCTAACTAAATGTTTAAAGTCAGAGGTTTATATATCTAACTTAGCACAGAAAAGGAAAGTGGAAGAAAGGACTTCTGTGGAAAGAACAAAAAGGTTTCTTTAGGAAAGACAAGTGAGTTTTTAGAAAAATAAATGGAAGATAAGTAATTTTGTGATTATTTTGTGTCTGCACGTTCAAGGGGTCTTTCCTTCTTCTATGCAAGTCTCCCCAGAGAGGGGATTTGTGGTAGGTTTACTCTTGATTTCTCTCCTGGGAGTAGACCTGTCTTGAAGAGGGAATTATAGAAGCCTCATTTCTCAGAAATGTCTGCTTTTAGTCAAATAAGGAAAGCTCTTTCTGCATCTGTTGATTCCCAAATGTTTTGAGCTTAAAATAATCTCCATTCCAACTCTGAGGTTCCAACTGGGTCTCCAGGCATTCTTCCCTATATGTCCTCACTTGTAATGTCATGAGGCAGTGCCTACTCTACCTTGTACAGATAAGGAAACTGGCTCAGAAGGACTCAGTTACCTGCCCCAGGTGAACAACTAGCCAGTTTCAGAGCTGGATTATTACCAGGGACATCTGAATCCATAGGCCAGCCTCTTAGCCCTTTGAGACATGATCACTCAAGAGATCTTAGAGGGCTTCCCTGGTGGTGCAGTGGTTAAGAATCCACCTGTCAAGGCAGGGGACACGGGTTCAAGCCCTGGTCCAGGAAGATCCCACATGCCACAGAGCAACTAAGCTCGTAGGCCACAGCTACTGAGCCCGTGTGCCACAACTACTGAAGCCCGCATGTCTAGAGCCCGTGCTCCGCAACAAGAGAAGCCACTGCAATGAGAACCCCGTGCACTGCAACGAGGAGTAGCCTCCGCTGGGTGCAACTAAAGAAAGCCCGTGCATGGCAACAAAGACCCAATGCAGCCAAAAATAAAATACAACAACAACAACAAACATTTAAAAAAAAGAAGAGAAATCTTAGAGCACATGTGACCCAACACTGTTTATGCTATTTAATAAATTTGTTTACCTCACTGTCAATCACTAAATGGGGGGTCTTGGACAATTTTCTCAGCCCATTTGTGTCCCAGTTTTTCCATCTGTAAAATGATTACAGTACTCACTTCAGAAACATGCTGTGAGGAACAGTGCCAGGCACATAGTAAGTGCTAGGTATCTGCTCTTATTATTATTTACTTTATAGACATCAATGCATTCTTATAAAATATTCCAAGACTAAGTGTACAGAGTAAAACATGTAAATCATCTCTTACCCACCTGCCCACTCTCTTCCCAGGGGTCACCATCAGTGCATGTGTTTCTAGTCCTTTACCATCATAGTCATACATATTTTTAATCTGTGCAAACACTCATGAGTTGTCTTCATGCATTTTAACAGAAATGGAATCATATTTTGCAAATTATTCTCCAACCTCCCGTTTCCATTTAAACCACTCAAGTCCTATAGATCGTTCCATGTCAGAACATCTCAGTGTTGCTCATTCTTTTTTAACAGCTGCATGGTGTTATACTGAATGGACTTAAAATGATGTACCTTTCAGATATTGATAAGCTTCTAGGCAGTTGTGGGGCTTTTGGTTTTGTTTTTTTTCATGTAGCTAGACAAACCCCTAGTGATTAGACATGTGGAAAAGCTAAAGAGAGCATGTTGTTCCAGAGAAGTTCACATTAATATACAGCAGAGACTCTTCTCTCATGAATGGCTTCATGTCTCTCCAGCTCTGATAGATAATATCATCTAAACAAATATTTTGGGGGGGTTTTACCCATTTCTAGTGGGGCTTCACTTCTGGTTCCCTAACAACTTGCAGCTTCTGATCTGGGCAGAATGAAGAACAAAAATAAAGGTGATGGTGGAGCTTGTGCCTAGGATGACACCCACTGGACTGAGATAATGAAACAGCCACTGAATGATGCACGTTTGACCCTGGGGATGTCAAGAGATTTTTAAGGAAGCTTTTAATGGGCTAGTATTACAGGGTCACTTTTTAAAAACAGGTTCTACTTAAGTTGGACTGCATCCTTCTGCATATTTCTTTCTACCATCCTAGTTTCCTTCCAAACCAACGGGATGACAAACCATGCTACAATAACATGAACATGTCGGTTTATATGAGGGAGTAGGGAGTTTACCCTTATCTGGGGAATTCTGAAATAGAGATTCCTGGAGGCACTATTTCTACCTGAATGTTTTGCACACTGCTAATTAATCACTTCTTAACTGTATGAGAGAGGAGTTTTTCTATGTACCATTTCAAATCAGAATCCAGTGGTATTTTACCATTAGGCAACAAAAGATCATCAGTTTCCAAAATTTAGTGAAATTTACAATAATTGAAAAAAAAAAATTTGTGCTAGCAAAAGTATCCAAGAGAGAAGAATCCAAGACAGGAGCAAATATATTATCAAATTATTCATGAAATAATAATGATAATGATGTTGTGTGTTTGTGGAGTTCTTCCCATAAATGATGCCCTGAGCCAAGCACTTGGCTTAGATCACCTCACTTAATTGTCTCGACAGCGTAATCACTCTCACCTAAATATGAATTCTGTCAGTCTGACTGGTTGAAATGCAAGGAAGAGTTCACTGATGTTCCCTGGTTTATAAAGAAAATTGCTTGTTATTACTTCTCTTCTGGATTATTTCACAGACATTAGACCGAAGTTTTAGACGAAAATTCCCCATTTTAGTTTAGCAGATCTTCCCGTGTTTTTATCATGTCTTAGTTATAAAAATTTCAGAAATGCAAATATATAATGTAATATAATATAATATACTCTTTACAAATAAATAAAAGCAAAGATTTATCTCATTCACGAAAATGCTAAAAAAAGCAAGATAGCAGAATTAATGCTTTAAACTTAACACCTGACTACTACAGGCTAGTGCAGATGAATAAACGTCTATAGAAGACAAACTACAGGGACTTCCCGGGTGGTGCAGTGGTTAAGAGTCCACCTACCAATGTAGGGGATATGGGTTTGAGCCCTGGTCCGCGGAGATCCCACGTGCTGCAGAGCAACTAAGCCCGTGTGCCACAACTACTGAGCCTGTGCTCTAGAGCCCACGAGCTCTGCAACATGAGAAGCCACCGCAATGAGAAGCCCACGCACCACAATGAAGAGTAGCCCCCAGTCGCCGCACTATACAGAAGGACTATATGATGAATAGCATCAAATTTATAATCATTGGGCAAACTACGAGGTACGGTTTGAAATATACTAGAAATGGTCAGTGTCTTTCAGAATATCCCTTCGAGTCTTCCCCACAGTGTCTAAGGGGCCACCATGGCATTGAAATACTGATTTACTGTGAATCTCAAAGACTTTTCAATCTTAAGAAGTGTCTTTCTGAAATGGAACTACACTTTGTGGCATTCTTTTATTTTTTTAATTAATTAACTAATTATTTTTTAAAATAGATCTTTATTGGAGTATAATTGCTTCACAATACTGTGTTAGTTTCTGTTGTACAACAAAGTGAATCTTTTAAGTCAGGGTCTCTCATCCATTTATTCACCCAACAATATTACTTGAACCACAATTGCCAGCAGGTGCCGTGTAAAGCTCTGAAGAGGACGGGAGACAGAAGCAGAGCTTTCCTAGAAAAGCTCACATTTTCACCTCCTTTATTCTCACGTGAGAGCAGCTGACACAGAAAGAGCAGGAGAAAATGTTGATGTCGAGTAGGTAGGAGGGAAAGGACAGAACACTTTCTTTGACCACCTTACTATGAGCTGCTGTGGGCTGGCTCTGTGGACAGAACATAAAACATGTGGAAAGACTGTGCCTGGGTAAGTGGATTCTACATGGACTATTTCTAAGACAGTGTTATGCTCTTACAATTTCTCACTTTCATTTGTATATCTGTCTCTGCTCTGAGTATATTTCAGAGAAAAATCTTAAGTGAGCATTTAAGTAAAGCAATGAAAATGTACTGCAGTGTGATCAAGCGGGTATTTTAGCGATTTATAATTATGCCTCTAACATATAAAATGCTCCACACTTCACAAGTTGGGCTTGTTAGGAGGCAGATAAATTCATGAATATGTGCAGTCTCTATTATATTTCTATCCTGGACTATTTTTCTTAAAGATTTTTATAGCTGCATATGAGGTGATTTTAAGAAAAATACTTTGACTATTTTTTTCATTTTAAATACTCACTACAAATTTTGTAGGAATATTCAAAGATAGAATTCTCCTGTTCACCTCCTGTCCTGAAGAAGCTTTTACTTTGTGTTTTTGAGTGACATAAAGTCACTCTGACTTTGTGTTTGAAAGTGACATAAGTGTGGTAGGTGTCCTGATACAAGGATGGCATTTTCTCTTCCATGCCTGTTTCTCAAAGGTTCAATTAAGCACAGAGGACTGGGTGACTTCCTTACTGTTTCTGTGTGGGCTCTGCCTGTCCCATCACTGAGTCTGCCTGTCATCCTCGTGCAAACTGCCAGGCAGTTTACAGGCCCCATGGGGTCTGTGTCCTGGCTTCAATGTTGGACCCATTAGGAGAGCCCTGGGGGACCATATGAGTTGCCTACAGGGTCCTACCTGAGCTCAGGGGAGTAAAGGGGGAGATTGAGGGCAGTGAGAACTCTCAGCACTGCTGCCCCTGGGCTCCCTCCCTGGAGGTAGTGATGAATGCCCAGACCTAAGAGCCTTCTGCCCATGTTCGCTGCACATATAAACTTAGTGAGGTAGTGATGAATTCGTGGAGAAAACAATATTTTTTTAAGTCAGAAGAACTAAATTAGAGTTCCTGACCTGTTGTGATTCCAACTTTGTATACATCTCTTAATCTCCATGAACCTCCATTTTTCTGTGCAAAAGAGAGGTAACAGTGATTGCCCTGACTACCTCCAAGCTGGAAGATGTACTGGTGTTTTATGTACAATGACAAACTATACAGGAGTTTCATGGCCAATGGCTTGTAGAATGAGGCAAGGTAGAATAAAAACAGTGACAGAAGGAACAAAAGCAGAAAGACGAGGTGTTATTTTCTTTTAAACAATAACGAATTCACTGAGGAGTCTGAAAAGTGCCAGGAGCTGGGTGCTGCAGAGGCCAGCGGACACCATGGAAACCTTAGCAGGATGACCAGTGTTTCAATGTAGCATCACCGTTAACTAATAGGAAGCCAGTTTCCTCTCCCTAACTTTCAGAGAACTAAGGATTGTATATTTTGGAAAATAAGGTTGAAAATGAGAATAAAGAGTGAAGATGATTGGACTGCAAATTGTTTTTTTAAATTTCCTATTTTCCTGCTGCCTCAACACCCAGGGGACCAGGTGCGTGGGTGTGCCCAGGCTGGTTCCTGCTGCAAGATTCCCTTTTTGCCCTCCCCGACTGTGACCTAGACATTCCAAGAAACAGTGAAATCTCCTCAAGCCTTGTTTCTGCTCCACCCAGACCTGCCCAAGGTCCTCACTCTCTCTCGACTCCCCACCTGCTAGGTGGCTGCTGCATGGTGAGGTGCGCCCTGTCTTCTCCTCTAGGACCTGTGAGTATAATAAACCCTTTAATTTCTTTTGTAGAAATATTGCAGTGGCCCTTAAAGACCCTACAAGGGGGACTTACTACCCCATTTACAATGATACTGGCAGCAAATGGAATTTTAATTCCAAATATATGCAGTTTGGGAAAGCTAGATGATTTCCTATACAGACTATCTACAAGGTTCTGTTGGCTCCTAGGTACCCAATAAGCTATTAGAGAGTCTGTTTCCTGGCCATTGGCTCACAATAGCTCAGTTTCTCAGGCCCTATCTTTATTCTCATTCTCCCCATTTACACTGGGTGCTTATGACTATCAGCCATGGTTTATGACTAATAAAACCCTGTTGTGTAAAATGCACTAGAGTGAGGACCTTGCACAACAGGTGATTTAGGCATAAGAAGCTATCTTTCTGCTATATTCTTTAAAAATACTGAATAATTTTTTAAAACATGAATTACAAGTTGTCAGGGATGTCAGTCATGTACACGCGGATATGCAACTAAAACTGTGCAGGTGTATCCCTCAGATTGTTTAGTGCTTACAATTCATTTTTGAAAGACATTTTGCGCTAAGTGAATGTAATCTAACATATAATTTTGGTATGTTTTACGAAAGGGACGATCATACTTCCCACTATTATCATTTAATTAATATGAAAAGAGTTAGTTTGGCTTTTGCTCAATTTTGAATGTGATTTTTAAATCTCATTTTATTAATTTAGATGAACTATAGAACTATGGTATATCATAGTATCAGCAATTCAGAAATCCTCAATGCAGTTTAACTTTCAACCTGTTCCAAGAGGATTTAAGGGCATCGTAATGTCCCAGGGCTGTAAAAATTTGCTTGTGGATGCATTAAGCATATGCTTATCTCACATACAACTTTTCAGTCTTAGAATGAATGGTTTTTGTGAATTAAAAATTATTCTGCAAAAATTAGCATAGCTGTCCTTGCCTTTAAACATCACTCCGGTGAGCTGGTATTAGGAATAATGAGAAGAAACTTGTATCAACCCTGCCCCCCACCACTGGTTAAACTACAATTTGCTCTATATGCCATGAATCACTTCTTTTAAGAAAGCTATGTTATCGGATGGCAGCTGCTTATACCTGGAAATGTAGAAATACTTCACTCACAACGTTTACGGAGACTAACTGATGACGAAACACCCAAGGCAGAGACAAATGAGACGGAGCTCTGCACTCAGGGATGCACAGCCTGGGATGCAGGAAGCAAAACTAGCACCAAGTGGCCCCTGACCTGACGTGATTCTGCAGGAAATTGCAGCAGATACGTTTGCTGGGAAATCAGGCAACGCTCAAGGAGGAGGAGGATGCAGATTTGTAATTTAGTAATGAGGAATTTAAACTGTTGCCACAAAAGGAGGGGCATTTCTGGTAGAGCAAACCTCCATGCAAAGGCCCAGACTTGGAAGAAGGTGGCGCACTCTCCGGACAAGCAGGATGCTGGATGGAACTTGGCTGAAGTTTAGGAAACAGGATGGTGAGGAGAGTCTGGGGAGTCAGGTCAGGGCCACTCTGAGAGGGGCCCTGAGTGTGAGAGTAAGGAAGGGAGACCACAGTCCCCAGGCAAGGGGGTGCCCAGGGAGGCATGGGGGAGAGGAGGGAATATGCCCACCTTCTCTGGGGGAAGATGCCTCCCCCCTCCCCCAGCCCCACAGGAGTGGGAGGTGAGGCTGGGGGATTTGCTTCAGAACACAGATGGGAATCTATTGTTACAGACTGTATCTGAAATGAAGAAAACTAATAATCAGTAATGAGTTAAAATAGAGATCATTTCATTTGGAATTAGACAAATCCTTAAAAGGTGCTACATACACACGGAAGTTCATTTATCTTCTGATGCAGAGTCAGGTTTTGGTTTTGGTTTTGTTTGTTTTCCCTTTTTTCTAACCAGCCACAATGAAATCAGGGCTGGGGTAGAGTTCTCAGTAGCAGTGACTCCATTCTGGAGGGAGAGGCAGTGAGCAGGGTCTCACCTCCTTGCTTGGATGCAGCTCACCAAGCTCTTAGGCAGGAGGGCGAGCACCCTGCCGTCTTCCGCGGTCCCGAGCCCTCATCCTTCTCCAGCCCAAGGTCTGAGAGGTGAGCGGTCCCTCCTTCCTCAAGGGCAGAGCCCTGCCTTCCCCTCCTCAGGAGTCTCTCCTGGGGTGAGCCCTGGGTGTGGGGCCCGGAGAGGCTGCCCCCGGCAGCTCCCTGTAGTACTAAGGGCTCCTCCCAGCGTTTGCCAGCAGCTTCCGTGCTGGTGCTTGTTAGGGCCGCTGGGCTGGGAGGACGGGACCCACAGAAATGTGTCATTTAGTGAATCCACGAAGTGGTATCAATCAGATTGGGTTGTTAGGATCACAACCAGATGGCCCTCAGGAAACATCTGATAGAAATTGGTAAGTGTAGGTCACCTGAAAGGCACCTAGAGAGAGGAGATCCTGGCGCCACCTGGAAGGGAAGGGTTTAGGGGACTGGCAGAGCCAATGACAGCCAGACACAGGATAAGATAAGGCCTGGGTGGGTCAATAGGGAGACATTAGATGAAGTCATTAAAGGAGCTCAGGGTCAGGTCTGGTTTCTGACTGAGATACTAATTTTTTATCAAATCAAATCCTGGCCACGTACTTCCTGTGTGGAGTGAAGGCTGCCTTAGAAACTGGCATGTTTTTATATCTACAGTACTGTTCTCACTCCCTGAACAAGTATTGGCCTGGGAGCATTGTCAGTGCCCTTGAATTTTTGTGGGGTGTCCAGGCATGCAGTGTTCCATTTCCAACAGCATCTGGAGAGACGGACACCACCCTCAGCAGAGGGAGCAGAGCTGTGTTTGAGGGGAAGCATCTCCAGTTATACAAGGTCAACTGGTTCTCTGTAAAAAGTGATACTATCCACATGCAGTTTAAAAGGCCCTTGTAGACATCACATATAACAGGTTGGCAGAGTAAAGACTCTTTTCTTCCAGCAGTGACAAGAATATGTTCCTGTTTTGATTTAAGTACATAACCAGAAAAAGACTAAAAAGGCATTATAGAAACTATAGAAATGAGTCAAAGATCTACAACAACCAAGCGAACGCACAATCAAAAAAATGTCACATTTAAAAGGGTAGGAAACCTGTGGCATTTTTTAGTCATTTTTTTAGTGCAGCTTGAGGAAAGTGGCCCTGTGGGCTGTGGCTGCCTAAGGATTGGTCTTTTGACACCTAACTCAGAGTTCAGACAAACAAAAGTGGCTCAGATCTCGGAATAAGGGAGCCATGGGAAGCAGCAGGTATGATTTGTAAAAACAGTTGCAAAGGTAACTATAGACCCACAGACACTAAGGACAAGAGATTATTGATTGAGGAGTACAATAGAACAGCTAAGACCCCAAGAGTAAGCAAGAGTGAGACTCTTAGAAAAGTAAGACATTTAAAAGCAGATGTATAAATAGGAGAACTGGGGAAAAAAACCCACACGCACTGGTCCAGAGACAACACAGGCCTGAAAAGACCCTAAGACATCACATTAGGCTGATTACAAAGGTCTTCCCCTGTGTAGAGCAAGTATAAGAATACTGGGAGAGGTGGTTGTTTTTTAAAATGCCCAGTTTTCAACAAAAGATCACCAGGCATACAAAGAAACAGTAAAACTAGGCTCATTCAAAGGAACAAAATAAATATCCAGAAACCATACCTCAAGAAACAGGTTTTGGACTTACTGGAAAAAGATTTTAGAACAACTATCTTATATATGCTCAAAACGTTAAAGGAATACACCAACCAAGAACTAAAGGAAATCAAGAAAACAATGAAATGAAAATGAAAGCACAACTTACCAAAACTCATGGGATGCAGGGAAAGCAGTACTTAGAGGAAAGTATAACATAAAAGCTTACACTGAAAAAGAAGAAACATATCACAATCAGCCACCTAACCTTACACCTTAAGGGACTAGAAAAAGAAGAAAAAATTAAATTGAAAGCTCAAAGAAGGAAGGAAATAATAAAGATTAGAGCAGAGATAAACAAAGGGAGACTAGAAAAACAACAGAAAAAAATCCATGAAACCAAGAGTCGGTTCTCTGAAAATCAACAAAATTGACAAATCTTTAGCTAGATTGACTAAGGAAAAGAAAAAAAAGAAGACCCAAATAATTGAAATCAGAAGCAAAGACAAAGACATTGATACATATTTAACAGAAATAAAAGGATTATAAGAGATTACTATGAACAACTGTACACTAAAAAACTGGATAATCCAGGTGGAATGGATGAATTCCTAGAAACACATAACTTACCAAAACTAAACCAAAAAGAAACAGAAAATTTGAACAGACCTAGTAAGGAGATTTAGCTGGTAACCAAAAGTTTCCTGGCAAAGAAAAGCCTTGGACCCGATGACTTCATGGATGAATTCTACCAAATATTTAGAAGAACTAAGAAGAACCAACACCAATCCTCTCAAACTCCTACAAAACTTAAGGGAGAAGGAACACTCTCTAATTCATTCTGAGGCCAGCATTTCTCTGATACCAAAGCCACATAGACACTACAAGAAAAGACAACTGTAGACCAACATTCCTTATAAACAATGATGAAAAAATCCCCAACAAAATACTGGTAAATCAAATTTAGCAGCATATTAAAAGGATTATACACCATGACCAAGTGGGATTTATTTCTGGAATGCAAGCGTGGTTCAATATACAGAAAACAAGCAATGTCATATACCACATTAATGAAATGAAGGGGAAAAGCACAAGATCATCTCAATTGATACAGAAAGAGCACTTGACAAAAGTCAGCACACTTACATGATAAAAGCACTTAAGAGACTAAGAATAGAAGAAACTACCTCCACATAATAAAAAGCCATATATGAAAAACCCACACTGAGCATGATACTTTTTGGTGGAAGGTTGAAAGCTTTTCCTCTAAGATCAGGAACAAGACAATGATGCTAGATTTTGTCACTTCTGTTCAACATAATACTGGAAGTCTTACACAGAGAAATTAGGCATGAAAGACATCCAAATTGTTAAGTAAGAAGTAAAATAATCTCTGCAGACAACATGATTTTATATGTATAAAACCCTAAAGATCCCCACCCCACCGAAAAATTGTTAGAACTAATCAGGGAACAATGTTTTGGGATACAAAATCAATACACAAAAATCAGTTGCAATTCAATACACTAATAAGGAACAATCCAAAAATAAAATTAAGAAAGCAATTCCATTTACAACATTATCAAAAATAATACAATACTTTGGAATAAGCTTAGTCAAGGAGGCAAAAGACTTGTACTCTGAAAACTACAAAACATTGCTAAAAGAAATTAAAGATACAAATAAATGGAAAACCATTCTGTGCTCATGGATTAGAAAACTTAATATTTTTAAGATGTCAATGTTTCACAAAGTGATCTACAAATCATTTTCAACAAGGGTACCATGTATTCAGAAAGGACAGTCTTTTCAACGATTGGTGCTGGGAAAATTAGATATTCACATGTAAAGGAATAAAATTGGACCCTTACCTTACACCATATACAAAAATTAATTCAAAATGGATCAAAGTCCTAAACATAAGACCTAAAACTATAAAACACTTAGAAGGAAACATAGTATAAAAATTTCATCACATTGGATTTGGCAATGATTTCTTGGATATGAAACCAAAAGTACAGACAACATAAGCCAAAATAGACAACAATATAACATATAGCTATAAATGCTTACATTGAAAAAGAAGAAATATCAAAACATAACAACAGAATTTAAAACTTGAATACATCAAAGAACATTATCTACAGAGTGAAAAAGGCAACCAGTGGAACAACAGAAAATAACTGCAAATCATATATATGATAAGGGGCTCATATCCAGAATATACAAAGAATTTTGTACATCTCAACAACAAAAAAATCAATCTGATTTTAAAATGTACAAAGTACTGCAATAAACATTTATCTAAAGAAGATACACAAATGCCCAATAAGCACAGAAAAAGATGTTCATTAGGGAAATACAAATCAAAACCGGAGTAAGATATTACTTCACTCCCTTTAGGTTGGCTATTTTTTTTTTAATGGAAAATAAGATGTGTCGGCAAGGATATATAGGAAACTTCGTGCACTGCTGGTAGGAATGTAAAACAGTGCAGCCACTTGCAAGACCGTTATGGCAGTTCTTCAAAAAATTAAAAATAGAATTACCATATGATCCAGCAATTTCACTTCTGGGTATATATCCAAAAAAGTTGAAAGAAGGGTCTCAAGGAGATATCTGTACACTCATGTTCACAACAACATTATCCACCATAGCCAAAAGGTGGAAACAATCCAAATATCTACCAACAGATGAATGGATTAAAAAAATCTGGGATATACATACAGTGGAATATTATTCAGCCTTAAAATGAAGGAAATTCTGACACATGCCACAACATGGATGACCCTTGAAAACATTACGTTAAGTGAAATAAGCCAGTTACAAAAGAACAAAAATTATATGATTCCACTTATATGAGTGAGGTATCTATTCAAATTTATAAAGCCAGTAAAATGGTGATTGCCAGCGCCTGCAGAAAGAAAGGAAATGGGAAGTTAGTTTTCAATGGGTAGCAAGTCTCAGTTTGGGACGATGAAAGAAGTTCTGATGGATGGACTTGGAGGGCATTGTGACAAATGAAAGAAGTCAGACAGAGAAAGACAAACACTGTATGATATTACTTACACGTGGAATCTAAAACCTATAACAAACTAGTGAATATAACAAAAAAGAAGCAGACTCACAGATATAGATAACAAACTAGTGGTTACTGGGGGTAGGGAGGCAAAAAAAGGGTGGGGAGTGGGAGGTACAAGCTATTGGGTGTAAGAGAGGCTACAAGGATGTATTGTACGACACGAAGAATATAGCCAATATTTTGTAATAACTGTAAATGGAGTGTAACCTTTAAAAATTGTATAAAACATATACACATTCAATAAATATTCGTTGTTTTACCTCTCAGAAAAATTCTGAAGATGACTAGTGGGGTGATAGTGACACAACAATGTGAATGTACTCAATGCCACTTAAAAGGATAAATTATATGTTATGTATATTTTACCACAATAAAAATTTAAACAAAGTAAAAGTGCATTTTCATTTAGGTTTGAAACAGAGTTTCCTGCCTATGAACTCCCTGTGGTAAAGGGAAACTCTACTCATCCCAGCCACAGCCGCAGATTTCCTGGGCACTCTGCCACCACACCCATCCTCAATTTCATGTCAGTGACACAAAGCCCATTGCGACTGTACCTTGTTTGGTGTCATGCAGTGGCAGGACACAACAGAATTTCTCAGTTCTTACCAGGGAATATAGTCATCATCAACTTCACACAGTGAGAGTCTCAAATTGTCCACAATCTTATCTAGCTCTTGCCAGCAGGAACACTTTTTTATCTTAAGGTAATGAACTCTGAATCATTAATACAAATCAAGGGCTAAACGATGGAAAGTTACACACCCATGATTCAATCAAGATAAACGCCGAGAGTCCACATCCTCCCAACCCCTGTGATGTGGATGCTCCTATCACCCAGCTATGATGAGCCAGTTCTGACTGAAACTTCTTCCCACTGAAAATGGGTAGTAGAAAGTCTCCCAGGAGATTGTCTGTTAGGCAGCCTCCTCACTGTTTCTTGGGGAACACAGTGCAGTAAACAGATCATCTCAGGGGACTGTCAAATAGACAAAACAGGAGTGAAGGTAACAAAATCAGCCCTTAGCAAACAACGTAAACTGGCATTAATAAGAAGAAAATGGTGATTGAAAGAAAAGTATTACTTGAAAGTAATAAAGCCAAAATCAGGAGAAAATAGCAGAAAGCAAAACCAAAGTAAGTGTAAATGAGAAAATAAATTAAAATGAAATTTGAAAATGACTTAACAACTTTTTAATAGAGAGAACTGAATCCACTCAAGCTCTTCAGGCTCCAACCTGGAGGCAGGTAAAGTGAGGTGTGAACAATCAAGGCCACTTGCCTCTGTTCTGCAGGTGACAGCTGAGCTAGGACCCTTACCTGTGCACCTCTCCCCTGCATCCTCCTTTCATCCTTCCTCCCCTTCCCTGGTTGATTCTTGGCCTAAGGTAGTTCTTGAGGACCAGGCATTGGGTTCAGATTGATTTAGGGAATAATATACATCTTGATGCATCTTGAGGGCTTCCTATGACTGAGGAAAGGACCAGTAAAGGACAAAGACTCAGGAAAAACTGATGCTCAGAGAGGTTGTGTCCAGATAAGAGTGCAGAAAAGCAAAGCCTGGCCTAGAACTGCTCTGTCTCTCATTTCCCTGAACCAAGACACCCCAGGTCCTGAGCTGAGCAAGTCCACGCCCCTTTATGAAGCAGGGAATGCGTTTTGTCCAACACTGAACTCCTCATCGCTGGCTTCCAAACCTGGCAGGAACATCTGTGTCTATTCTACATCCCACTCCCAGTAGAGAGACAGAATTCACAGAGGCACCAAACAATCCAGCATCTTTGTTTCTATGTGGAACCTTGAGCAAAGATGGCAGACCCCTAAGAAGAGAGCCACAGCCTGGGCTGGGACAACAGCAAAACCACATCACATAGATGTCCATTCAGGATCCTGAGGTCAGCAGTTCTCCAGGTCTTTTCTGACCACTGCCTTTGGGTGCACCCTCACCTCCTAAACCCAGCCCTAAGGTGACCCAGACTTGCCTCAGTCCCACCAAGAACACGATTGCATTGTAAAGTCTTTCTCCCTCTCATCCTCTCTTTCTTCTGTGTGCTCTGGGAATCTATCTCACTGCAGGTAATTAATAATAATAATAATAATAATAAACAGGAAAATAAAGGGCTACTTCAATTATACGTTAGAATATTCCAGAGTAACACAGAAATTGACCATTGTGTAACTCTGAGCCTCAGTTTCTTCGTCTGTAAAATGAAGACACTCATGGAGAAAGATTAAATGATATGATGCACCTGAAATGCTTATAACCATGCCTGGCTCACAATAAACACTCAGTAAATGTTAGACACCAACCACGGTTCTTCACCTTGACACAAACTCCAGCCTCCCTTTCTAGATGCCACTCCTTGTAGTACTCAGGAGTACTGTTTGCTCATTTTCTCACATTCCATTTGCCATGGGGTCCAGAAGCATTTCTTATCAATTTCTGGTCAATTCCAGATTAATCTTCTTCTTCCCTTACAAAAAGTGGGCACAACAAACAAAATGAGAAAGTGCCTCTTTTCCTTTACGATAAGCATCGTTTGACTATAGCCACCTCTGTCCTTCCAGGCCACTGTCATGTTCACGTTGAGATATATTGGAGTTCTTACTCCGGAACCTGTGAATGTGAACTTATTTGGAAATCTGGTCTTTGCAGAAGTCACCAAGTTAAGATGAGGTCATGACAGGGGACCCTAATCCAATATGACCTGGGTCCTTACAAGAAAAGAAGAGACATGCACAGAGGGAAGATGAAATAAAGACATAGAGGAGAACACCCCATGACAGTGGAGGCAGAGGTTGGAAGGATGATCTACAAGCCAAAGAACTCCAAGAATTACTGACAACATCATAAACTAAGAGAATGACCTGGAAGAGATTCTCCCGGGACCCTTGCCCTGGCCATGCCCTGCCAAGACATTGATTTTGGACTTCCAGCCTCCAGAATTATGAGAGAATAAATTTCTGTTGTTTTAAGCCCCTCATTTTCCAGTACTTTGTTACAGCAGTCCTAGGAAACTAATACAGGGATAGATTTAATTCCTTTCAGTTTAAAGGTGCCCTGTACTGTTTGACAGGGGAGGGTTTTCAAAAGACCCTGGATATCACAGTCAGGCACCTTTAATAAGTGATTCATGTATTTATTATTTATTTAATCTAAGGATAGAAAACCTATTGGCGATATAATTCACTGATGATTTCACTTATTATTACGTGGGGATATGTGGATGAAAAAAGTGTTGCCGGGCTTCCCTGGTGGCGCAGTGGTTGAGAGTCCGCCTGCCGATGCAGGGGATACGGGTTCGTGCCCCGGTCTGGGAGGATCCCACATGCCGTGGAGCGGCTGGGCCCGTGAGCCATGGCCGCTGAGCCTGCTCGTCCGGAGCCTGTGCTCCACAATGGGAGAGGCCACAACAGTGAGAGGCCCACATACCGCAAAAAAAAAAAAAAAAAAAAAAAAAAAAGTGTTGCCACATTAATTTTGCATTCCATTCTGACGATATTTTTTGGTGACTCTCAAATTTTCTTCCAATATGTAGGAGCTTTTCCTATGTCTGAATTTTCCATCAGTGGGAACTTTAGCTAATAAAGCGTTTGCTGCAGGATACACAAGAGCTCCCCAGGGATCTCTTTCCACTGCTCAAGTAATTTTTCTCTTCTCTCTCTTCTAAAAAAGGATATTGAATCATTAAAATGTTCAAAGCTCTGAGAGGAAGATAAGCCATTCAGGTTGAAAGATTAAGAACATTAAAAAACACAGAAGAGAAGACAGGAGTTCAAATCCAAATAAACATCATTTGTCTAATGCACATCAAACATTATTTATTTTGAACTTCTCTCCCTTGGCCATAGGTGTAGTGTGAGGCTAAGTTCTGGTATGTCCACCACCTGCCCTTCTTCGTTCTTACTCACAGCTCCTTCTAGAAAAATGCCCTGACCTTTGACTCTTCTTCAAAACTGCTCTTCCTTATCTCTTAACTGATCCCTCCTCAAGGACAAAGGGAAAGGTGGGATTATGCCAATAAAATAAGCAGAGGGTTTCAAGCATACCACAGGGTAATTGGGAAAATGACTGGGAGATGAGTCATGTGCTTCAGGTCTGGAACTCACCCTATAGGTATTTAGGGTGCATGGCAGACAGATGCACGCCTGTCCATGAATCCAAACCTCTGTAATATAATCTCAGAGACAGCTTATCCTTTTATATGCCAGAAGAAAGTCACCTCACCATAAAACTCTTAGAAGAGAACATAGGCAAAACATTCTCTGACGTAAATAGTACCAATGTTTTCTTAGGTCAGTGTCGCAAGGCAATAGAAATAAAAGCAAAAATAAACAAATGGGAGCTAATCAAATGTACAAGCTTTTGTACAGTAAAGGAAACTATAAACAAAATGAAAAGACAACATACGGACTGGGAGAAAATATTTGCAAATGACGCAACCAACAAGGGCTTGATTTTCAAAATATACAAACAGTTCATACAACTCAATAACAACAACAACAAAACCCAACTGAAAAATGGACCGAAAACCTAAATAGATATTTCTCCAAAGAAAACAGAAAAATGGCCAACATGCACATGAAAAGATGCTCAGCACTGCTAATTGTTAGAGAAATGCAAATCAAAACCACAATGAGGTACCACCTCACACCAGTCAGAATGGCCAGCATTAAAAAGCGTACAAATAACAAATTCTGGAGAAAAGAGAACCCTCCTACACTGTTGGTGGGAATGTAAACTGGTGCAGCCACTATGGAAAACAGTATGGATGTTCCTCAAAAAACTAAAAACAGAGTTGCCATATGATCCTGCAATCCCCCTCCTGGGCATATATCCAGAGAAAACTATTATTAGAAAAGATACATGCACCCCAATGTTCATTACAGCACTATTTACAATAGTCAAGACATGGAAACAACTTAAATGTCTATCGACAGATGAATGGATAAAGAAGATGTGGGGCTTCCCTGGTGGCGCAGTGGTTGAGAGTCCACCTGCCGATGCAGGGGATGCGGGTTCGTGCCCCTGTCCGGGAATATCCCACATGCTGCGGAGCGGCTGGGCCCGTGGGCCATGGCCACTGAGCCTGCATGTCCGGAGCCTGTGCTCTGCAACGGGAGAGGCCACAACAGTGAGAGGCCCACATACCGCAAAAAAAAAAAAGGAAGATGTGGTACTCATATGCAATGGAATACTACTCAGCCATAAAAAAGCATGAAATAATGCCATTTGTAGCAACACAGATGGACCTAGAGATATTTTTCTTTTACATCTTTATTGGAGTATAATTGCTTTACAATGGTGTGTTAGTTTCTGCTTCATAACAAAGTGAATCAGTTATATATATACATATGTTCCCATATCTCTTCCCTCTTGCGTCTCCCTCCCTCCCACCCTCTCTATCCCACCCCTCCAGGCGGTCACAAAGCACTGAGCTGATCTCCCTGTGCTATGCGGCTGCTTCCCACTAGCTATCTATCTTACATTTGGTAGTGTATATATGTCCATGCCTCTCTCTCGTTTTGTCACAGCTTACCCTTCCCGCTCCCCATATCCTCAAGTCCATTCTCTAGTAGGTCTGTGTCTTTATTCCTGTCTTACCCCTAGGTTCTTCATGACATTTTTTTTCTTTTAAATTCCATATATATGTGTTAGTATACGGTATTTGTCTTTCTCTTTCTGACTTACTTCACTCTGTATGACAGACTCTAGGTCCATCCACCTCATTACAAATAGCTCAATTTCGTTTCCTTTTATGGCTGAGTAATAGTCCATTGTATATATGTGCCACATCTTCTTTATCCATTCATCC
>NW_006784707.1:890390-923235 GCF_000442215.2 Lipotes vexillifer | reverse complement strand
ATAGTGGCTGTACCAATTACATTCCCACCAGCAAGTGCAAGAGTGTTCCCTTTCCTCCACACCCTCTCCAGCATTTACTGTTTCTAGATTTTTTGACGATGGCCATTCTGACCAGTGTGAGATGATATCTCATTGTAGTTTTGATATGCATTTCTCTAATGATTAATATGTTGAGCATCCCTTCATGTGTTTGTTGGCCATCTGTATATCTTCTTTGGAGAAGTGTCTATTTAGGTCTTCTGCCCATTTTTGGATTGGGTTGTTTGTTTTCTCATTATTGAGCTGCATGAGCTGCTTGTAAATTTTGGAGATTAATCCTTTGTCAGTTGCTTCATTTGCAAATATTTTCTCCCATTCTGAGGGTTGTCTTTTGGTCTTGTTTATGGTTTCCTTTGCTGTGCAAAAGCTTTGAAGTTTTATTAGGTCCCATTTGTTTATTTTTGTTTTTATTTCCATTTCTCTAGGAGGTGGGTCAAAAAGGATCTTGCTGTGATTTATGTCATAGAGTGTTCTGCCTATGCTTTCCTCTAAGAGTTTGATAGTTTCTGGCCTTACATTTAGGTCTTTAATCCATTTTGAGCTTATTTTTGTGTATGGTGTTAGGGAGTGATCTAATCTCATACTTTTACATGTACCTGTCCAGGTTTCCCAGCACCACTTATCGAAGAGGCTGTCCTTTCTCCACTGTACATTCCTGCCTCCTTTACCAAAGATAAGGTGACCATATGTGCTTGGGTTTATCTCTGGGCTTTCTATCCTGTTCCATTGAGATTATCATATTAAGTGAAGTAAGTCAGACAGAGAAAAAGAAATATCAGATGCTATCACTTATATGTGGAATCTAAAATACAACACAAATGAATTTATCTAGGAAACAGAAACAGACTTACAGACATAGAGAACAGACTTTCAGTTGCCAAGAGTGAGGAGGGGTGGGGGCGAGATGGATTGGGAGTTTGGGATTAGCAGATGCAAACTGTTACATATAGAATGGATAGACAACAAGGTCCTACTGTATAGCACAGGGAAACTGTATTCAGTATCCTGTGATAAAACGTAATGGAAAAGAATATGAAAAAGAATGTGTTTATATACATAACTGAATCACTCTGCTGCATGACAGAAATTAATACAACACTGTAAATCAACTTTATTTCAATAAAATTAATTTTTAAAAAAGAAGAAATTCACCCCAAAAGGTTTTCCTTAACTTGAAATAGTACTTATTCTTATCTATATCATCTAGAAGCTGTATTAGGAATATATTCACTGTGGAAATGACTTAGAATCTACTTACATGAAGGAAACTCAAGTCTAAATCCCCATTTGAGCTGAAAATCTCAAGTAAGTAATGAGCATATTTTTATATTTTTTTATGTTTAATAAAAAGGCCATATAAATGGTTTGACTTCTAACAGTTACTACACAGATCTTATATCTGACATAATTTATGTCGAGTGTATAATTTGGGAAACAAGATCAGCACAAAAGCACCATGAAAGAGAAAAGACGATAACTGAAAGCATTCCAAACACCAGCACAGAGAGACTGAGCATCATATTGTTCATGGTCATCCAGAAAGACATCTGGGAAATGGCACCATTTTGGAAGCTGTTCATGTGGCAGAGACATGGCTTAGTGAATACTGCCTCAGTTTCCCATGAACCTCCCTATGTGCTACAGGTAATGCAAAGGGTCCAGGATGGATGATGCTGCAGGCAGTGGGCTGCTTTAGAGGATCAAGCACCATGCTTGGGGGATTCACTGCTCTTATAATGAGAAGATGCAGACCTGCTCCTTGTCTGGGGCAGGTTGGCCTCTCATCTCTCAGGACTGCTGTTTCTCTAGCACACCCTGAGAATGGCCTGGATAAAATGCAGCTAGAGCCTTCACTCTTAGCCTATCCAGAAAGAGCACACATGTGGATTGCAACTCCCCACATATCTTGAGGGTATTTCAGTGGGTGAGGGAACCAAATAAAAACACTTTTTAGGGGAGGATGCAGAGAAACTGGAACCCTTGTGGAAATGCAAAATGGTGCGGCCACTATAAAAAACAATATGAAGGTTCCTCAAAAAACAGTAAAAATAGAATTAGCATAAGCTCCAGCAATTCCTCTGCCAGGTATATGTTCAAAACAACTGAAAGGGATCTTGAAGGGATATTTGTATACCCATGTTTATCACAGCATTATTCACAATAGTTAACAGGTACAAACAACCCAATTGTCCATAGATGGATGAATAGATCTCTTAGTCCATTCAAGTTGATATAACAAAATACCACAGACTGGGTGGTTTATAAACAATAGAAATTTATTGCTCACAGTTCTAGAGGCTGACAGTCTGAGATCAGGGTGCCAGCAAGTTTGGGTGAGGGCCCTCTTCTGGGTCTCAGACTTCTGTTGCATTCTCTCATGTTGGAATCAGGTAGGGATCTCTCTGGAGCCTCTTTATGAGTCACTAAGCCCTTTCTTAGTGGAAGACTTAGTCACTTCCCCAAACCCCCTACCTACTAATACTATCACCTTAAGGGGTTAGGATTTCAACATATGAATTCTGGTGGGATACAAACATTCAGACCATAGCAACTGATAAACAAAATCTGGTATATACATACAATAGAGTATTATGCAGCCCTAAAAGAAGGAAATTCTGTCATGTGCTATAATATGGATACTCAAGGACATTATGCTACTTGAAATAAACCATCACAAAAGGACAAATACTGTATGATTCCACTAATATGAAGTATATAAGGTAGTCAAAATCATTGAAACAGATAGTAGAGAGATGGTTGCCAAGGGCTGAGGGGATGGGGAGGGAAATTTGTGTTTACTGGGTTTAAGTTTTGTTTTACAAGATGAGAAAGATATAGAGATCTATTCCACAACAATGTGAATATACTTAACACCACTGAACCGTACACTTAAAAATGGTAAGGATGGTAAATTTAATGTTATTTTTTTTACCACAATTAAAAAACTATTTTGTATTTCCTTTGTTTTTTTCCTCTAATCCTTTCAAAACCTGGTATTGAAATGACAGCAATATATGCATGCAGTTTAAAATACCATTCATCACGTACTCATGGCATATCTTTACCCAGAATGAGAAATGCTATTAATAATTTATCTTGTATGCTTCCAGAAATAGTCTATATATATGTACATGCACATATACGTATATGTTCATCTTGGAAATTTCTAATGGAAGCACAATAAATACACCCTTTTTTCTAGCTGTAAAAAAAAATGTTTCTTAAATTTCTTATTATGAATAACTGTATTTGATAATCTTGTACACATGAAACTTAAATAATGTTTTAAACCAATGTTACCTCAAATAAATAAATAGATCAATTAATTAAATAACCTCATTGTTTTCAAAGGAATGAATTCCATATAATATTATATTATTCCATAAAATGGAGTATCATAATTTATTTGTGTTCACCTATTGACAGAAAACTGGATCTTGACTGTAAACAATGCACTTAGTTTTCTCATAGGCACTTTCTGTGCACCTCTGAGTGTTGCTGTAGGACTAACTCCTAGAAGTGGAATTGTTACTTGATGTAGACGATATACTGACAGGACTCAGAAGCATTGTTCCTTTTGCACTGTCATCTTCAGCACTCTAAATAGTGGGTGCTTTTGAACACTTAAGTTTTTAGAAATTGTCCTCCAAGGACGTGCATAATGCTGTGATAAACATGGGTGTACAAACATCTCTTCAAGATCCCGCTTTGGGTATATACTTTGGGCATATACCCATCTAATGCCATTTTATGCTCCTACCAGCACTGTCTGAGAGTGCCTGCTTCCAATGCCCTAAGGAAGAGGATCCCCATCCTGTATCATCACTTTATTCATCTCTAACATGAATCCTCTGTACTGTTGTAAGGTGGTTTGAGTGTGGGCCATGCAGCCAGACAGCTGGGGTTCAAATCCTTGTTACATCACTAACTAGTTCTGTGATTTGAGGATAGTGAACTTGAACTTTTCATGCCTCAGTGTCCTTTTCTATAAACTGGGCATAAGAGGGCTTTTGTGAGGATGTGTTTAATAAATATGTATAAAGCACATGAAGCAGTGTCAGGCACTCACTAAGTACTCAGTATAATACTTCTTATTGGCTTAATATTTTTCTTTAAATTGATTCTCTTTTTAACCTTAGTTTTATGCTAACTGCTATGTAATAATATCATAGATCAGATGTGTACTATTTATATCTTATTCTGAAAGATATCAAATTACATGCATACATTTAAAATGAAAAGAAAGCTTTTCTAGGACACAATTTGAAAAGGACTGTCCTAAGCAAGAGTATTAGCAAAGGTTTTGTGCAGTTCAAGTGTGAGAGGTTACACTGTGTCACAATGATGTTGTAATTTTTATTTCTTCATACTGGATCCATACATCATACCTTAAATAGATACAAAGTAGACTAGACCAGGGGTAAGCAACCTAAACCCAGAAGCAGCTGGCTGTGTGGCTTTTTAAATAAAGTTTTATTGGAACACTACCACACTCGTTCATTTACATATTGCTTCCGGCTACTTTCACACAACAGCAGAGTTGAGCAGTCACAACAGAGACTGCATGGCCTACAAAACCAAAAATATTTATTATCTGTCCCTTTATAAAGAAAGTTGGCTGGCCCCTGGTCTAAACCAATATTTCTCTCTGAGACTCTTAAACATGCCCGAACAGCATCCAGATTCTCAACTGCTGCCCTTATCTTAACTACTCTGAAAAAGTTTGAGGTTTGCTGATCAGAAATTCTCAACATCTCAGAGTTTTGAGACTGTGATATTAATATTAAAAAAAGTACTCAAAGCCTGTTTTCCTCTTTTGCAAAATTTTAAAATTTCATCATTGCTTTTGTCTATACAAATTTATAAAATGTGGTCTGCATCAAAGGCAGAAAATTGTTCTAACTGTTAAGTGGCATAGGACTGCAGAGTGCAGAAACCATAGGAGTTATCAAGGGCTGTGAACACAGCAGTGCTCTAAACACTCCACCTCTGCTGTGGGCCATTTTCTCAAGATCCCAATTAGTTTGGTACCAAACCACTTGAGTCTTTTATGTCAAAACAACAGACCCAGGAAATCACCCATGAATAGCCTGAAGTACACACCATATCTGTGCATTCTGTACATTTACATTATATGTGCAAATTGTAGAATTTGTAGACGTTGACTGTCGTTCCCCATGAGACCCACTATTAGTACAACATCCTATGAAGCTAAGCTGCCAGAACTGCCATCACGAGGAAGAATTTCCATGAAATCCTGGTGAGATGCTCCCTGAACTGTCCTGCCTTCCACCTTCCTAAAACTTGGCTCAGCAACACTTCCTTTCAATGAGTCTGCTGCCGGAGCACCTTTTTTTGTAAAAATTCACTTTTTCCATCATTTACTTTTCTTGATTAAAAACAATATTTTTGCCATCTCCCAAATGAATAAAAAATTCTACTTATAAAGCTATTTCCCCCACAACTCTGCCATACTCTGTTCACATTACTGCTTAAGATTTACCTTTTTCATAAAATATATCCTAATTTCCATATATCTCTAATAACATCACTTCTGCAACTACTTAATTCTATGAAAAGTAAAACTGTAATTTGTAAGATGTCTCAAGAGTTGCTATTTATTCTGCTACATATTTAAAATTCTACTCACCACCACATCCCTCCCTCCCAACCTGATAACACGTGGCAATTCAAATGAGCAAAATCGTTACTTTTGCAAAGCAATAAAGTGGGTAAAAAGGATATTGGGATAAACAAGCTGTAGTCCTGATGCCAGAATTGATGTGAAATAAGCACGAGGTGAATAAATATGGCAAAAGAAAAGTAATACTTGAGAAATAAAAATGAAAAATCCTAGGAGCAGAAAAAGAAGGGAGTGTCTACACAATTTTAGTACAGAGTAAAGGGGATTTGAGTGAAGGTTTTCAGGTTGGGAAGGATTGTAATCGACAAATGGAAGGAAGGATGCTCCACAGCCACCGAATGCAGCTGGCCCTGGCAAGAGGCAGTTGTTACTGGATCCTGGATTTCCAGGGACCCATCAGTTACTTTGTGGTAGCAGCTCAGATGTCTCATTCACTTCTCTGCCTCAACATTTTCAGCTGCTCTGAGAGTTTTCGACAGACCAAATCCAGCTTTTATCTCTATTGTCACTGAGACCTGCAATGAAGGGCAAATGGAACCACCTCTCTCTTGGGTTCAGTAGGGCATCATCTTTGTACAACTTTGTGGGGAAAAAGTGTTAAGCCTCTTGTTACACTTAGGCTTGGCACCGAAAGCCTCCCATCACACAAGCAGCATCACAGTTAGCTAAGTTTTAACTTAACTAACCATCTGGGTTGAGGTCTGTTTGAGAACAGCAACTTTTCCTTAACTCAATCTAACAACTCCTTATTGAGAATCTGTAATAGGCCTGGCCCTCTGAGGAGATTAATCCCTGACCTAATGGCTCTCAGAGCCCAGGAGGGGGAGACATGTACAGAAAATTCAACTGTGGTCCACAGTGGTAACTCCAATCAACAAGACTGTCCATGGTACAAAGTCACTGCCTCGGGGAACACTGCTCTTGACGTAATGAGGTGAATGGTTAGGAAGGAGAGGGCCGTGTCCCTGACAAGGCCAAGTACACGGAAGAGATCGATACAGAATCATTGAAATGCTGCTCCTATTCTGACCAAAACCACCCAGTCTCAGAGCCAAACTTGAAATCCGCAAGCCTGGAGCTGGCACAAGCCCCAGACAGCCAAGGCACACTCTGCAGACCCTTCTTTGCAACCTCCTACCTGACATGGGGCTTGGCTCTGTTGAGTCATCAACTCATTAGCAATAAATGTATTAACCTAGACCTGAAATAAACCAACATATATTTAAATGACTGAATTAGCGGGAATCTCTGTCAAGAGAATTTCCGCTCCTTCTACCAATAGAGCTTCACACTTAGCAGAGTGTCTGCTTCCTTACATACAAACCCTCCTTATCTCTGAGTCCAGTTTTTCTTATTATGATTTGACACTGTTCTTATCCCTCTTTATTTTGAAACTACACAGTCATATGATCTTTCTATTTATACCAAGTAAACATAATTCTTTTAAACCTGAATCCAATATTCTTTATTAATTTGATTATGCAATATTTCAAACATCCCCCCAAAACAGATATACATGTACTGATAATCTAGATTTATTTTAACAAGGTAAATATTTTGCCATATGTGCATCAGCTCTTTCTCTTAAATAAATGAAGTGGTGCAGGTATAACAAACAGCCCCCATCCCAACGGCCATGCTTCCAGTATTTCCCTGTCTTTTTTCTGCCCTGCAAATTTGGGGTCACCTTTGTTGCTCTCTTAGAGCACTGTGAGATTGTTGTGAATCTTTCAATACAATATTAATTAGCCTCACTAATTAGTCTACTTGGTGTTCTAGGTTGGAAATGATCTAAAGAAGAACAAAGTTTCAAACGATTTGCTATGTCTACCTTATATTCATTTAAGGACATACTGCTACCTATTTTTTCAAGGTGAAAGAAATCTATTAAATAGAATTATTTATACTAGAACTTATGTTTATTTCAAGTAATTTCTTTTCTTATTTTTCTCAAATATATTTTGCCAGTCCTTTCTTAGAAGAATGCCTTTTTCACACAAAGGGCCTGCAGAGGAAGAAAAATCCACTTAAATTCAAAATGCATTTTGAATAACAATTTCCATCTTAAATTCATAAAGGATATAATGAATTAGAGTTCTGAATTAGAGTTCTGATGAGTTTTTAATATGAAGAATAAACTCCTAATGAATGCAGAGTATAGAGATTCAGGAAATATTATAGTTCTCAAAGATAGGACTAACTTTAACCACTTGATTGTTATTCACTGATAACAATGAGAAAATACCTGGGCTCCACCCCACTAGGTTGGTGACTATCAGGGAGAAAGAGGGTGTCTTGCAGTCAAAGGGCACTGGAGCAAGGTTCCTGAGGTCCTGTTAACAGAGAGCATCACCTGTTCAGGCTAACACGTGCGTGGGATAAGCTGCATCCTGGAGCAGGGGGCACAGTCCCCTCTGGTCCAGGCAGCTGGAGGATGGTTAAGGGGCAAAACAATTTCCCCCAAAGATGGGATTGGTTCATCCCAGCCAGTGCTTCTCACGATCTAGCTTGTACTGGAATCACCTGCTCATCTTGTTAAAATGCAGATTCTATTCAATAGGTTGGGGTAGGGGCTGAGATTCCATATTTGTATCAGGATCCCAGGTGATGCTGCTGGTCCGTAGGTTACATGTTGAGTAGCAGGACTCATAGCAATCTAGGTCCTTTAATTCATAGAGAAAAAGGGAAGGCGAGGAGTAGAAAGGTAAGATGTATAAGAAGAGGAAAGCAGAGAAATAGAAAAGAAAGCAAAAGGTCATGGAGAGAGAGTGATAGAGAGAGAGAGAGAGAGACAAGGAACAGGAAATTTGATAATATGTCCCTCCCAGCATCCCTCCCTTTCTAAGTGCCCCCATTCGGGTGGACATAAAGTCTTTACATGGCCCCACCCACCAATCCAGGGGCTTCAGTGCTAAGTGTAGGGTGGGCTGGGAGCCGTCCTGATCAGATCAGCTCTTCACAGGTGGTGAGATCTGAGACTCCCCTCAGCCAGAGCCAAGTAAGTCTGAGCATTTCCTCAGATTTTTGAACCAATATAGGAAAAAGAATGCCAGAAGCTAATCCAAAGAAGGCACAGGGCAGGGCTGCCTCTTAGTTACACACATGCCAGAGACCCAGCTAAATCCTCCCTTCTCTGTGTGGTCAGATTCCCAAATTACCTAGACTGATTCAAGTTGATTTTCTAGAATTTGTAACAATACAGATAGAAGAGGGACATAGGGGAAAATGGAGAGAGAAGAGAGAAATAAGGAGAAAAATATTTAATGATAGGTGAAAAAAATAGATAAGGAAAGAATAGAAGGATAGAGGAGAAGAGGGAGAAATAGTAAGATGAGAATGAAGGCAAAGTATTGATAAAATAGAAGAAAAAACACCCAGGAATTGCAGGAGGAAAGGTCCCCATGGCCAACAGGGACCCAGTGGTCCCTGGGCCAGATAAGCCTCAACAGAGGACACCATTGCAGTGGACACCATTAGCCACGGTCTCCCGAGAGGAGAGGTGGGTATTGGCCTGGCTCTCATAGAGTCAGCCCATTGTTCCCAAACAACTGGAATGGGGAGGGAGAAGAGAGTCAGGGCAGGCAGGCGGCCTGGGAAGGGCAAGGCTTGCTAGAGGGTCCCAAGAAGACCAAATAGGTGTCCAGGAGCGTAGTGAGGGAGCTGCCCCAACACCCCTCTAGAATACTGCCAGCACTCTAGACTGCCCACTCACGGACCTCTCCTGCCCACCAGGGAGGCTCACAGAGCCAGACTCAGAGCAGGACAGTCGTTGGAGCCCACACCTCTCCCAAGCCCGGTCCAGAGGCCCCCAGGGAGTTCAGAACTCACATCAGCTTGCAGGTAAGAATCCTGGTTTGCAAGTACTGCCCCACAAAATTCTTGTAATGAATCTAAGAGTCAAAGTAGATTGATGTAAGTGTTTGCTGACATATTCTCAGGGAAACAGTAGAAAATAAACATTAGTGAACTTTGTCAGTGATCACTGATCTGTTGCATTGCTCACTTCAATGCTGTTCTATGATCCTCAGTGTCCTAAGACTCTGGCTATTTTCTGATTTAGTTGGGCTGAAGTTGCAAACTCATCTTCTAAGTCCTATGGATGTTTAGCATCAAGCTTGGTCAAGCCACCTGGTTTACTAAATGAGCGATATAAACCATGATTGTTCACATCGTATAGGAAACGCACCCCTTCTAAAGTTGTTCGAACAGTGATACTTCTTCCACTATATTTCAAGTGAGGACATTTACTCTGCACATCAAAAGAGTTTGTATGTCCTGAGATGTAGTGCATCCCTTGGTGAGAGATGGTGATGCCTTTTCTGTCATGTAAGACACATTCCTATATTTCCACTTAAATAAAACCCTTTTGGAATGTATTTCACAGATCTGAGTATTTAATTTATTTGGTTATCTTCACATAGAAATCCAGTTCAGTCATGGAAGCAGTCACTCATTAAGAAAAAATATTAAAATGGAACATATCACCAGTGAAGAACATAATTTCTTTTTTTTAAGAAAATCAATTTGGATAACTAACCTTCAGTAACTGGACCTGCAGTCCTCAAATCCTTTAGTCAAAGACTTTGTGGCAAGCCATGTCTCAATTTTATAATTTTGAGAATTTAGAGAGGCATACATTGCATTTCACATATTAATTAATATTCCATGGCAAACATGTGGCAAAGCATATGGACAATTTGCCCAAAGTAACATAAGTAAAGACCTTTTGTCTTATTATCATCTCATGTCCATTTTCAGTAAGGAGTTAGGATAGTCCTTTTTCTCAGAGTTTTCGGAATTTGGAAAGAGTTAACATGTATTAGTGGACAAAGTTAGCACAGACAGCAGATAGACCCAGAAGAACAAGAAAAGTCATTTTAAAAAATTACGACAGGGAGAATATCCACAAAACTTTTAAGGCCAGAGAAGGAGTGCTTGATTTGGACTTTTTTTTTTTTTTTTTTGCGGTACGCGGGCCTCTCACTGTTGTGGCCTCTCCCATTGCGCAGCACAGGCTCCGGACGCGCAGGCTCAGCGGCCATGGCTCATGGGCCCAGCCTCTCCACAGCGTGTGGGATCCTCCCAGACCGGGGCACGAACCCGTGTCCCCTGCATTGGCAGGCGGACTCTCAACCACTGCACCACCAGGGAAGCCCTGGACTTTCTTATAAAAGTAGGAGGCTTCCTGAGAAGAAAGTCAATACACAGTCTTCCTTGCTGGGGGTCAAGGTTACATCAGCGAGGCCACAAGCTGGGGACACTGCTGTGGGTGAGAGCTACAATGGTGATGGCGGGGCAGCAGCCTCTCAGGGAGGACACCTGTGACAACCAACTGCGAGCAGGTGCTCAGATACCCCTGCAACACGACTTCATATGATTCTGGAAAACATCTTCAGATCCAATGAGAAATGTGTTTGCTAGGAAAGGATACCAAATGCAGAAAGGAAAAAAAAATCAGAGATGTATAAATACAGTGGGGTAGGCAGAAAGGCCTCAAAGATGTCCAGGCCCTAAAGAAAGGAACTGTGAATATGTTACTTTGCATGGCAAAAGGGATTCTGCAGATGGGATTATGGTTAGGAAGACTGTCCTAGATTATCCAAGTCGATCCAGTCTAACCACATGAGCCCCCTTAAAGTAGAGGACTTTCTCCAGCTAGAAGAAGAGGAAATCATAGAGATGCAGCAGAAGGAGAACAAGAACAAAGAATGATTTAAAGATGAAAGGGACTTGACCCGCTGCTGCAAGAACAGGCCACACAGAAAGCATAAGGGATGTGGGAAACCTCTAGGAGCAAAGACCAGCCCCCAGCTGACAGCCTACAGGACATCAGTGTCTCAGTCCTACACCCACAAGGAAGTGAGTGAGTGTGTATGCAGAAGCATCAGGAGGGCAGTCCTGACTGCTGCCCTCTGAAAGGCCTGCTTGTAAGGCTGGCCCATTCCCAAGACTCTAATGATAAAGGTGGCTTACTGTGCCTAATGTTTGTTCAAACAGTGTGGTTCATACTCAATACCTGCATTCCTTCTGGAAGTCTGGAATTTTGTTACATGCAAGGCAGAGGGTGCCTACATGAGCAGCCCCCAGTACATGAGCTCCCCTGGTTGGTAATATTGCATGTGGGTTGCTATAACTCACTGCTGGGGGATTAAGCTAGTCCCGTATGACTTCCCTGGGAGAGGACTGTAGAAACTTGGGCCTGATTTCCTATGGACTTCACCCCATGCACCCTCTTCCTTTGCTCATTTTGCTCTGTGTCCTTTCACTGTGCTAAACCATAGCTGTATGACTACACACTGGTCCCGTGAATCCTCCCAGCAAATCATGGAACCTGGGGAAGGTTCTGGGAATCTCCAGACACCTTGAAGGACAAGTCTTCCCCAGAGCCTCCAGGAAAAATGCCCTAAGCAGAGAACCCAGCCAGGTCTACTGTACTTTAGACCTACAGAACTATGACATAATAACTCTGTCCTATATTAGGTCACTAAATCCATGAAAATTTGTTGAAGCAGTGATAGGAAATAAGTAAATGGCACCAAGAATAAACATATTACTTTCACTAATGAAGAGTATAATATCTCAAGGAAATTTTTTTAAATCTTAAATTCATTCTCAAGTTAACATCAGCAATTCATATCTAAAACAACCACCTGAAGAAGGGGTAGAACCTCTGGTAAGGTGTATGGTTGATTTTTAAGAGCAGCTGACATTTTGGGAGAGGTCTGGAAAGCAGCCAAACCAGCCCAATCTTTTTAAAGAAACTGTGAGTATAATGTCAGAATCATCAACTAGTGTGATTTACTGCTGTCAATGCCAGTTTGTATAGTCGAGCCCAGATTAGGAGATGAATTCACTTAACCCATGGTGGTGCACGCAGAAGATGTGAGGATGAGCCCTTTTCCTAAAGGAGCTCAAAATGTGAGAGGAGAAACACCTGCACTGGAGCTTCAAGGATCACTAAGCTGAGACCAAGGGCTACAGAGAAGCACAGAGCAGGGAGCTAAGGAAGGCATCCTACCAGAACGTAGATTCCACTCGTTCGTTTTAATTCAGCGAACACTTACCAACGTGCTGGGCCCCAGGCACCATGAAGTGCTGGGGACACAGGGAGGGATGCAAACTCAGCAGGAGTGTAAGGCAGGCCACTTTACCCATGCTTACTGTGTGATAGGATGGACAGGATTGAGGGGTCCACTTCTGTCCTCACCTGCATGATCTAGGATTAATAATGCCACTATATTCTTGACCCTACTTCCCCAAGGGTGCCTGACCTTTAAAGAAATCAGCAGATGGTGATGCTTACATATGATTCCTCTCCAACCTGCTTAACTAAAAACAAGAATTTTTAGAGTTGCTCAATCAGATGGGATTGGGGCAGGGCGAAAATATGAACCTTAATTAATACAATGAAGAATAAGTAGGCATTAACTATTAGTTAACTAATTTTGAAAAATAATATTTAATTTTGAACAAAAGTTTCTATGTAAGTAGATGTTTCATTAAGCTTTAACTTACTTAGCAATATTGACCTTAACCCTGCTTTGGACTTGGTGTTCTTAGAATGAGCACAGCATTAATATCTGCTTCTGATCACACACATGGCAACTACTTGTTTGGAAACCTTAGGTCAGCCAGCCCTAAAAACACTCACATATCCCCTCCCACTTTGTTCTTTTATCTAGTGTTAGAAAACTAACTAGTTTTCCTTGATTCAATTTTGCATCAACATTTATTGACTAACTAATAAAAGCTCCAGGGATAAGAAATTAAGTAGAACACAATCTATTAAGTTATAATAAGTTACAGAGTTCTAAGGAAATTCAAATGAGGGCAGTTTGTTACCCAACGAATATTATCATTTTGTTGCCTATTAGTTTTATAGATAAGCTATGTGCTAAGACATAACGGCTTTTTAGCTGACAATTTTCTTCTTACCCTGAATTAGGAAAAAAAATTTTTTAAGTTATACAACATTCTTAGCCTAAATTAAATGGAAGATACACTGTATTTTTTATTGTGGTAAGATATACATAACAAAAAGTTTAGCATTTTAGCCACTTTTAAGTGTACAGTTCTGGACATTAACATTCACATGTTGTGCAAACATCACCACCCTCCATCTCAAGAACTTTTTCATCTTCTCAAACTGAAACTTTGTCTCCATTAAAGCACTTACAGGACATTCCTCCCTTCCCCCTGTTCTTGGCAACCCTCTAAATTATATTTTTAATAAGAAGAAAAAAGTAATTTCTTCTCCACCTGATGAATCTTCTTCAGGCCACACCCCATCAACCAACTGCAAACCTGCTGCAGACCTTTACAATTCTCTACTTTTAGAGCTTCTCATTCAGAGCAGACTGTGATTTAAAGGTATGAAATGCTAAATATATAATAAATTACATATATTTTAATATTCAAAAAGTTAAGCAAACAAAATTTAATTCTTCTCAAAGGAGCATGGATATGTAATCAGAAGTAGAAACTATGTCACTGATGTAAAATAGTTATGATTCCAAAGAATCCTAGGGATCTACTGTCCATAAATTACAAGGAGCCACATGGTGCCCAAGTTCCTGTTGGAGCAGGAACTCAACACATCCCTCAACAAGTCCTCCACAAAGAGACTCTCCATTACATTTTTTTTTACATGTTCAGGGTCTTTCAGAAATTTCATTTTATCAGAGGGCATAGAGAAAATGAATTTGCTTTATTTAAAAATGCTGAGGCAATATAAACTATTGTGTTTGTTATAAAACAAAAATAAAATCAGTTGTATGTGACTTATTTATTCCTTAGACTTCACACTATTTAAAGGAATAATGGGAAGACATTTTCAATATTTTGCTACATTATAAATTGTTTTACTTATTTCATAAATTAGCCATGGACGGTGTATTCTGGAATGTCACATGTGGCTTACATTCAGTGGAAACATTTTCAGGTAACTTAGGAGGCTCTGTTTCAATACTTGATCTGACAGATGGGCAGCAACATGCAGTAACTGGCATAATTCATACTCCGACAGACTGCTTTTCAATAAAGCACATACCCAGATGCTCTCCTCTCGTCGATATTGCTTCCAGTTCCTCCCGCCATCGCTGAACATCAGGAGGTAGCTGGTCACCCAGTCGGAGCTCCCGTATCCTCCCTGGGTGGCCACAGCTGTGACCTCCATTCTTTCTCCAAGGTCAATCTGCAGCCACTGGTATTTATTTGACACAAGGGGAGACCAGCCACCAGCTCCTTTTTGTGGGAATAAAAATAAGAAAACCGGTAAGGACAGAGAAATCTTTGAAATCAATATTAACCTGTAAGAATGGGATCATAAATAAGATTTATGAAAATCATAGTTTCAAATTCTGCATTAGATAATGCTTCATAATTATACAAACACACTCTCTCACACATACACACAAACACAAAATAAAAACACAGGTTAAATGTAAATGGATGAAGCCTATATTAATTGTTTTGTTTCTTAGTTCATAACCCCTGACTCTCTGGTATTGGGGTGTCCCACTAAGTGAAATTGCTTAATGGAATAGGTGGACAACTAAACACCATGCCATTACATCAGTGCTTGGAACTAGTGTCTTTATTGGCTTCAATGCATGACTTGCCCTTTGTTGGACATAAAGGAAAATAAAGCTAGAATACCTTAATTCTGGATTCCCAGCATGAGGAAGTATACAATGTTGAATGTTGGGATAACAAAGATGGCTATGGCATAGCCCTACACTCAAGGTGCTTACAGACTCATAGGAGAAGCAGACACTTCACAGAACGATTTGAAATGTAATATGGGAAGGGTGGAGGTGAAAGTGCTTTCTGTGTAGGGAGGGAGAGTTCTAAAAAGGCAGCGAGGAGGGTGAGAGAGAACCCAGAGGAAGTGAATAAGGAGGAGTTTCTCAGGTATTCAAGACAATAGGTGCAGAGTGGAAATTACTGTGCTTTGTTTTCTCCAGTGCCTGTGAGAAACCGAAGAATTAGGGATACCTGTGAATGTATTATTGATATATTTTGTTCTTCTAGTTTAATAGAAACATGGATTTTGAATTTGGATTTAGATGTCATATTAAGTTTTCTGAATTTAAATTATTATGCAATATAAAAATTGGGAAATAGGTTTGAAATGCATCCTGGAACTGATATTTTGCTAATTATCCCTAGAAAACACAGTGTCATGTAAAGAGTCCCTAACACAGAAAAGCTAGCTTTAAAAAAAATTATTCCCCGGGCTTGCCTGGTGGTGCAGTGGTTGAAAGTCCGCCTGCCGATGCAGGGGACGCGGGTTCATGCCCCGGTCCGGGAAGATCCCACATGGCGCGGAGCGGCTGAGCCCGTGAGCCATGACCGCTGGGCCTGCGCGTCCGGAGCCTGTGCTCCGCAACGGGAGAGGCCACAACAGTGAGAGGCCCGCGTACCACAAAAAAAAAAAAAAAAAAAAAAAAATTATTCCCCATTGTCCTGACATCTAATTTGAGGCTCTCATAATAAGATCTAACACTTTAGACAACATTTATTATCTTTTTATTAGGGGCTATTATTAATATCCATGTCCTGTTTACAAAAGCTGTTACGACCAAGTACATGTCAGGCGATGTATGACATGGTTACACGACAGCTCAAAGGAAAATGGAAGTGGAGCACTTACATCAGGGTGTGGAGGTGAAACTAGCAAGTGGGCCCATCTGTTGCTCCACTATGTCCTCCACTAACTGCACTACATGTATAACCCTTAGCAAAATTTAAAGTGTACAAATTCTTTAAAACTCAAATTCTTTCTAAGATTTCCTCATTTCCTGCAATCTTTATTCCAAAATTTCCTCTCAACCACAAGCACAATGTCTTTTCCTTTGATCCACATCTTAAATACGCCACAACTCTGGTGGTTCTGTAATGTATTTTTAAACTTTTTATTTAGAAATAATTTCAGATTTACAAACGAGTTGCAAAGATGGGATAAGGAATTCCTGTCTACTTTTTACTCAGTGTGTCCTAATGTTAATATCTTACATCACTATGGTAGTTTGATCAAAACTAAGCTATTAACACTGGTACAATGGCAACAAAACGACAAACTATTTTGATGTCTCCAGTTTTTCCCCTAACTCCCTTTTTCTGTTCCAGGATCCCACATTGCATTTAGTCACCTTGTCTCCTTAGTGTCCTCCAACCTGTGATAATTTTCAATCTTTCTTTGTCTTTAATAACAAGATTGATCACCACCAAACACCTCCCTGCTACTTCTACTGATTTGTGCAAAGGTCCCATCCAATGTTTGACGAATGATAAGTCCTTCTGGGTTCTAGCTGAGGGTTAACTCTTGGTCCCAAGTAACATTACTCTTCAACTGCCTGTAATTTTATAATAATTGCCAAAAGAAGTCAGAAATTAGGTGTTGACATTTAGCTGATCATTTTAACTTAAAGGTTCTACATTTGAAGTTTTATATGAATCAGTTTAAATCTCTGAGAAACTGCTAAATGTCCTGTATTCTTAGTATCAAAGTTGTAAAGAATGTACTGAAGATACTTTTTCTTTTTGCATTTCACAATCTTTCTGTCATCTTTAATCTCTCTTGAAGCAGGAAGTATCATTAACACAGGTACCACATGTACAGAAATGCAAGAGTGAAAAGCATCAGCATGCTTCCAGCATGTTGCCCTGGGACCAGCCTCTACCACAGATGCAGCCACATCTCTGTCAACCACTCTTCAACATCTGCAGGTAATCAACCTTGAACATTTCATATTCCTTACCGGTGGTGAGAAGGTGCTACTGGTATGCAAATTAAGCTATCTGATTAAGTAGGTACCCTGATAAAGTAATGAAACTGCAGAATTCCCTGTGCTGCAAAGCAATTCATTTCAGCTGGATAACACAACCACGGTGTAATCCCCAGACCCCTGTAGGGTGATGATGTGAGTTACTGTGCATTCGCCCATGCACACAGTCCACTGGGGTAGATGCCCTTTTTTCTAATGGCTGGAAAAAGTGGGAAATGCACAAATATAACCTGAGGACTGTCAGGGAGCACCGAACAATTTTACTGAGGGGTAAGGGAGATCACTGTTCTGTAATGGAAAACAAAACAAAATACACTGAAACAACATTAAAGTGGGTACGCTTGAGCACAGCCACCCCACCAGCTGGCAACCGGCAGAGCAGTGGTTCTGAAACTGATCAGCCTGCATTATTAAATGTTGCAAATCTTCAGTAAATTCCCCCTGGAAACCAACACCCCCTGAAACAGAGCCCAGGAATTTGCAATTACTGTTTTGGGGTCACCAGTGCTGAACCCACAAGAAAGGCACTTGCCCTCCCACCCAGCTCTTCCCCTGACCACACCACAGACTGTCTTTTTCCATTGTCACCCTCCTGTCTCCTGCCTCAGCCCCTTAGTTGAATAAAGTGTCACAATTTATACAAAGGAAAACATGTCCAGAGGGTCTGACTTGCACAGAACAAGGTTCCACAGCTTAGGGCACTGAACACAAAACATCTCTCCCAGCAAAGTGTGATAGGTATGCTTTAGGGCTGCAATGAGAATTCAAGAAGCTGTGTTAGAGCATCTAGCACAATACTTTCTCTCCCACACACGATCACAAGACAGGAGACAGTCATGGTGAAAGAGGGGTGACATCCAGAGTGTGGGGCATTGCAGTCTTTTCATTACTGAATGGCCCGTTACCTGCCACTTTATACTACATAAAGGAGAGAAAATGAGGAAAGCCAAAACTTATCACAAGCGTGTGATGTGTTCAGGACCCTCCCAGATGCTCTAAGTGCTACTTTACAACTCCTCCATGCACCGGGCAAGTGAGACAGGTGTTACAATCTCTGCTTTGCAGACAAGCAAAAAACAATCATTTTAGGTTCGGGTGAGGGTATTTTATTAAAGCTTAGCTCCCTTTTCATTCTCTACCCCTTCTAAGAACATATTCCTGTGATTTGTCAGTTATTCAGTATTGTTTGCTTATCAATAGCCGGACTGTCTTTTATATTGATATACTTGGCAGATATCTTGGAAGGTTTCTGTCTCTAGTTATCCCTGTGTGATTGTCTCCCCCACCTTTGGTTGGCTCAGACACAGGCAGTGACTTGTGTCTCTGGGGAGAGGAAAGGCTGAACAGGAAACTCTCAGCTAGGGCCCTAATTATTCTGGTCACTGATCAAGATGAAAATGACCCCTACTCCTGGTGGCCACGGGGCATGCACTGTCATAATGAGTGTCAGCTTTGTACAGAGGGGGAAATTACCCAGAGGTGTAAAGGAGAATAGCTCATGCCTTCTTCAAGTTAGAACAAGGTCCAGGGCAGAAATATACCTAAGGGAGCAAAGTCAAGTGGGATAATTTGAAGTGAACAGATTCACCTATCTCCAGGGCATCTAAATGTCAAACAAGTAAATGGCTAAATTGAAATGGTAACCAAGGGAAGTTTCCTTCCAAGATCTTCATTACATTGTCTCAAATGGGAGCTCTTCAAGCTCTGTGTATTTCTTTCTTCACTTAAATGCATCTTAATTCACAGAAAGCTCATTCCAGATTCCAGGCAGGGCTGGGTGAGTGGGGAGAGGGTGATATAAGCAGGAGTGACAGATGTTCCCAGGAAAAAGGGGCCATAGGGCGGCAGGCCCTGGGGATGCTCCCTGACCATCCCACTCAGAGATCTCTGGGATGTATATATTAATGTTTTTGTCACCACCCTGCCTACATTGCTGAGGGAAATTTAAGCATTTGCTCCAGCTCTGATTTCCTAAGGAGCAATTCCACCTATCTACATATACCATTTCTGGTTATCAGGATGTAAAAAATGCAGAAATCCTCCCTCTGGACCTGTCTAGGTAACCTGATTCCCTTTCTGCTGTGCTTCCTGCAGTCTGCTAGCAGCCTGAGCAGGAGAGAACAGGTAGTTTTCCAAAAACTGCATCCATAATGAAAAAATCACACACAGCTGCCTAATTCTAAAACAGATTCCTGTACTAAATGCAGACATACCCTATAATGGTTTTGTAAACAATTAAAATTAAATAAAAAATAAGTGCATACTTGTTAATTTGTGATTCAAATTAAATGCCAGTAATATTAAAGGAAAAAAACACAGTGTGACTGTTCACATGTGACTCCCTTAAGTTCTATGTGCAGTGTCCCCAGGGACAACTTTCAATGCCCTTGGCATTTAACATTCATGGCTGCAGCTCTTTCTGCATAAAATAAACAAAAGTCCATTGCTACTGTGTGTTTTGTTTTGCTTCTCTCATAGACACTCCTGACCAAGTTTTAAAGAAACACACAGTAGAGAGGCATTCGGATCTGAGTTGATCTTAGGCTTTGCAGTTCTTATTTGTTTGAAGTTCTGTATTGACAAGACTATAAGATGATTTTGCTAATTTCTCACCTTAGAAATAAAATAAGAATTGCCCAGCAAGCCTACAAATCATCCAAACATGTACTAAATACCTCATTCATGACTGAATAAAATGTATGACCAAGTTTATTTGTGCATCTCCTGTGAAATCTTTGTGTTTATGAGAGATGCAGCTCTGAGATCTTGTCTAATTCTATAAAAGCATCATTGTGCATCTTTCAGAGGCCCCCTGAGTTATTCAGAACAGATATGATTCCAGATCATCCTTGAGGCCACTCAGAATAGCTGCATATCCCTCTGATATGCAGAGAACAGTGAGGAATCCAGGATGCCCAGAAGGGCAGGAGGCCAAGCACTCTGCTCCAAAGCCCCCACCGCTTCCCAGGGACACACCATTACTCTTAAAGCAATGGCTCCTTTCTCTTTTTAATTAAATTCAGTGTAGGATCATGTCAGGAAATGCAAGGGTGAGATGCTCAAATAAAACCATGAGTACTAAATTATCTATCCATACTTGACTGCTCACTTAGCCAGAAGCCTTTGGAAAAAAAGTCCATTGATGGTAAAACTTACATTTTCTTTAGGGATGTTATGTAGCTGAATTCATTACAATTTGTAAGCACACTGTGAAAGCCTTGGATAAAAAGAGATATGTACAGACAAGCTGCTATACAAAATAGAGTAGTAAAATGAGAATGCAAAAAGGATGAGGTCTAAGCATCACAAAATATAAATACTACTGACAAAGGTGCATTTGGAGGGGGTGGGTAGGCATTCATCCCCAGCAAAGTATGGCATTATTTTGTGTCGGAGAAAAGCCTGCTCCACTGGATTTCCTTGGAGGATAACCCTGGAAATAATCTAGACTCCAATAATTCCCTTCTCATAAATCTTATTGATGACCATTTGCTGGCAATCAATAGGGAAGGAAGATATCAAAACAAACCAAAAAATGGATGACAAGCAAGAAGAAAGCTAGCAGATGAATACTAGCTGATATGATGAACCTGGTGCTTTCTTCAATTTCATTAAACTCAGTATAATTAATTTTTGAGCTACAAGAAGGAATATGAACTAAAAATGAAAATAATTCTGTATGTGAAAGAATCAGGGTAGATTGACAAGAAGACAGTTGCAGACTCACCGTCTCTGCGATTAAGACTTGCAAAGCCAGGGCCGTGGCTGCTGGACAGCTCTGAGGAGCTGCTGAAGGAAGCCCGGGGCAAGGCAGACGCCAGAGGAGCATCACAGCTATCTGGGGGAAAACACCACGTTTGGGTTAATACACTGATTAAAGCTTTCCTGTCTTCTCTTCCTCTCTTCGTCCTTCCCTTTTACTTTCCTTTCCTTCCTATTTCCCTGCCACCTTCCCTTCCTTTCTTCCTTAATTTCCTTTCTTTCTAGTTAACAGGCTAGAAAAATGCTAGAGCCTGTGGCAAACATCAGTCTTGATCAGAGGTGTGTTAGTAAATGTTTAACAACAGGCTCTTAAGGAAAATTAAAAACCTGATTGGTAGCATTTACCACTTTCTATGGTGTAAATAGTCGTACTGTGGCCAATTCAAAGCTATCAACGTGATGTCACTGACCGTGAAGTTGGAAAAAGAATGCACATATCACATCATTATATAGTATTTTCACCACGCAGATACAAGGTATGTAAATAACCTCAAGAGCACTGATAACAGCAAGATGACATAAAATAAAGTAGGAAGTGGTGAGTTTTCAGAATGTATTACTTTTGTTTTAATATGACTTAATTAATTACGTTTATATAATTTAATTTTTAATAATGATTGTATTTTCCTGCAAAATTCATGAGAAGTTAATGATTGGCTCTTGCTAGCTGCTAAAAATTGGTTCCAGCACATCACTCCTAAATGGGGAAATATTAAAAGTATTTCCTTGAAAATCAGAAAGAACACTTTCACAGGCACCACTGTTTCTATTGAACATTGCACTGAAAGTCCTATCAGTACGTAAGAGAAAATTTAAAAATTAAAAGCACAAAATTGGGGGGGAAAAAAAGCAACTGTTATTGTTTCCAGATGATATGATTATGGAGGTAGAAATTCTGAAAGTCACTGGCTAGCTTAACAATTCATTATACAAAAGCTGATAGTATTTCTAAACTTATCCATAGTTAGAAATTAAATTAAATAGAATAGCAAATACTAACAAAACATATAAAGTATCTAAGAATGAATCTTACAGAATTTGCAGGACATTTATGGAGATTATTATAAAAATTGTATTGAAAGACATTAAAGAAAAACCACATAAATTCAGACTACAATGATTGCAAATATGAAGACTACTTTTAAGGTACTGGTTTTCCCTAGCTTGGTCTAAAGATTCATTAGAAGTTCAATCAAAGCTCAGGAGGGTTTTTCACAGAACTTGAAGCAGTGAACCACAGAGCTCAGGGGTTCTTAACATGTGGTACAAATACGATATAGGGGGTCCGTTGAGATAAATAGAACAAATTACATCTTTATTTTCACTAACCTCTAGCTAAAATTTAGCATATTCTTCAGTCAAAAATGTAGACAAGCCAGACTATATTCACCAGTGCCTGTGCATTTGTTACCAACATAAGTTACAGATATTTTAATAGCAATCATTGTCACAGATATCTAGAAATGTTGTTTATGGTTCCCTTTACTTCAAAATAACAGTATTTATTAAAGTCACCACTAGATCTTGCTTTTTAATGTGCTAATAATTAAAAAGACATTATATTACAATTTCTAGTACATTGATATCAGCATTTCAATATAACTATTTACTTTGTAACCCTATGTATACATTTTATGCATTTACAAGCATTGCTGTGAGAAGGGGTCAGGCTTCAGCAAAGTGCCCGAAGGGTCCATGGCACAAGGAAGAGCAAAGAAGCACCCGTGGTGTGTGCACTGCAAGTACAAAGCTGTTGAGACATTACTGGGGCATTATTAGCCATTCAGAAAATTCCAGGAGATTGGGATCATCCACAATCCACAGTCAGCTGTGCTAACTCGAATGTTAACGTGACAATTTCTCAGGGGTGACAGCCTGTTGAGCAGACCAGGCCTGCATCATTCCCCCTTTAGGTAAAGGGGTCCCAGGGATCTAACCTGCTCAAAGTCACAGAGCTGGTTGAGGGTAAGTGAAGATTATCTCCATCAACTGTTTAGCTTGGGAAGCCTGCTCCTTTCCCAGCCTCCCCCACCCCCCCAGCACGGCTTCCTTTCTGAGTCTCCCCAGATGCTCCCCACTCAGTCCCCTCTGCTCACATCTTTCTTATCTCACCATATTGGGGTCTCTCCTTTCTGGGTTGGAAACAGTGAGGACCAAGTATAGATCCTGGAGGCAGACAGGGTGTGGGCATGGCATTTACCAAGCTGCCTACTCTTGGGAAGTCACTGGCCCTCCCTAAGCCTCAGTTACCTCATCTGTACATGAGGATGTCACACAACTGAATCACACAAATGGACAAAGGGGAATCACACAATTCATAGGGTTTCTATGAGGATTAAAAGTGTTTGCTTTTATTATTTTCAGTATGGTAAGACAAGTCATCACATAAGCTTCTTCAAAATATTCTATAAGGACATTTTCCCTATAGAGAGATATAGAAGGCAGCATTCAACGTTCCAAGCCATATTCTTATTTTTTATTCTTTCCTCATAAGAAGGCATATGAATCTTAGTCTTAAAAGAAAAAAAGAGTAAGATGTACTTGCTCTTATGAAGTCATCTTTGCCTTTGAGGAACAATTTTAAAAGTGATCATTTTCTTTACAACCCTAATTGGTTGTTCCAACTCACTTGCACACAGTCAAATTTGAGAATGCACGAGATCAAAAAACGTGACCATGTCCAATGAGGTACTTGGAAAAGAGCGGCTCTGTGTTTGGACAGTATTTTCTGTACATTCACTGTGTTTTTAACTAAATTACATTCAAGTAAGGTGAAGTCTCAGATGCCCCCAAAATATCTCCTTAACCATTGTTTTAAATCTGAAATGTCTATATTTTATACTACGATTCCTGGAGCCAAAATTGTTAACACACAATTTAATTTTCTTTTTCTGGAATCATTAAGTAATATTTCCACTGAATATTATTCTTATCAAAAGTCTGATAGATACTATTTCTATCCAAAAAAGAAAGATGAATCCTAAAATGCTTCAAAGCTACAACAATTGTTGTAGCTATTGTTGTTATTGTTGCTATTGTTGTTAAAAACAATAATTGTTTTTAACAAACGAGACGGCAAAATAACTGAAAAGTACAACTATTTACCACTTAGGGGGAAAATGAGGTGAGTACAAGTAATAACCTTATAAGAATTAACAAATGAAAATAGATAATATTACACTTAAATAGGTTAAAGCAAGTTTATTTCTCTTCATAATAACACTCACATTAATAAGAAATTATTCTATGAAATAATCTCAGTTTTGAAATGCACTCATTCCTTCAAAAGTTTGTGACGAAAGAAACGGAAGAACAGCTTCAGGGCTAACAGCACATTTTGGCTTCTGTAAGAAACTTGCTTGCATGCTTGGGGTGGGAAGAACCGGGTTCCTGATTGGCTGATTCAAAATTAAACAGCTACCTCCCACCTGGGGGACTTCCCGCCCTGTGAAGGGTATAAAAGCCTCGCGCGACTGTTAGTCGGGGTCTCACTCACTTCTCTCCGAGTGGGACCCTGTCCGGACAGTTTGTGTAAGCTTCTATACTTGTACTTGTATAAATCCTTTGCTAATCTTTCTACTTGGTGTTGGTGATTCTCGGGTGTCCTTGGTTGGGACACGGGTCGCATTTACCGGGGAACTTGACTCCAGGCGTGTGGCTCCCGGACCGCAACAAGTTCAAATATACTCAGAAGCTCAAATGTACTCAGAAGCTCAGAAAAGCTTAGGAACTCTAAAGAGAAACTGATGATCCATTGTAATGTGTCTTATAGAAAATACAAACACACCATAATTGTTCATGATTTATGTATGATTCAGATCAGAGTGCTTGGAACATCCTTGTGTGCATGCTTCTATAATAAATTCTTATGTATGAAATGATCAAACATTGTCTCAGTAGTTGTACCTATTGTAACATCATTTTAATCAATAGCCTATTGTTTGTCCTGCCAACAGACAGCTTTATACTGAAATTTTTAAACAATATTTCAGCTTCTGTTTTTAAAAATTATATATATTTTTTCTCCAGGTAAAATCTTAGAAATTTGGAACTTCCATAGCTGGGGAAAACATAGTTGCCTTAATCCTCTCAATCTAAGTGATACTATCTGAGTGTTTTCCAAACCCTTGACCTCCTCCTAAAACTACTTAAATCTACCCCCTCCATAAATAAAAAACAGTCCCAGACAAACCTCTTTGGATTACTACAGCTCATTGGTGATGCATGCTCTTAGTTTCTTCAGAACGTTCAAATCCAGTTTATACACAACTGTATATAAATGGCATCTTTCCAATATGCATTATGGTCTAAACTAGACTAAAACTTCTTCAGCAAAGAAAATGCCACTTTACTGAATTCATTGATGAGCTCTAGTAGTTTCCTGGTAGCATCTTTAGAATTTTCTTTGTCTAATATCATATCATCTGCAAACAGTGACAGTTTTACTTCTTTCTTTTCCAGTTTAGATTCCTTTTCTTTTTGGAATCTAAAGAATCTAAAGTGGTGAGAGTGGACATCCTTGTCTTGCTCCTGAGCTTAGAGAACATGCTTTTAGATTTTCACTGTTGAGTATGATGTTAGCTATAGGTTAGTTGTATATGGCCTATATTATTTTGAAATATGTTCCCTCTATGCCCCTTTCTGGAGTCTTTAATCATAAATAGGTGTTGAATTTTGTCAAAAGCTTTTTCTGCATCTATTGAGATGATCATATGGTTTTTATTCTTTAACTTGTTGATGTGGTGAATCACAGCCATTGATTTGCAGATACTGAAAAACCCTTGCATCCCTAGGATAAATCCCACTTGATCATAGTGTATGATCCTTTAAATGTATTGCTGGATTTGGATTGCTAGTATTTTGTTGAGGACAGATGAATGGATAAAGAAGATGGAAAGAAATGGAAAGTACATATATACAATGGGATATTACTCAGCCATTAAAAAGAATGAAATAAATGCCATTTGCAGCAACATGGATGGACCTGGAGATTATCATACTAAGTGAAATAAGTCAGACAGAGAAAGACAAATATCTATTAATAATTTTGAAACAATAATTCAAATAATTCTTTTAATAATATAATAATAACCTTCCAAAACAGAAAGCACAAAGTCCAGAGGGCTTCCCTGGTGAATTCTGCCAAACATTTAAGGAAGAAATTATGCCATGTCTCCATAATCCCTTTTAGAAGATAGAAGCAGAGGAATACTTTTTAACTTATTCTATGAGGCTAATATTACCATAATACCAAAAACAATCACAGATATTACAAGAAAAGAAACCTACAGACCAATATTTCTCATGAACACAGATGCAAAATCCTCAACAAAATATTAGCAATCAAATCCAACAATGTATAAGAAGTACAGGAAATTCCCTGGCAGTCCAGTGGTTAGGACTCCATGCTTCCACTGCAGGGGACCTGGGTTCAATCGCTGGTGAGGGAACTAGGATCCCACAAGCCACATGGTGTGGCCAAAAAAAAATAAAGTAAAATAAAAATTTTAACAAATAGATTTAAAATAAATAGAAGAAGAATTACTGAAACAAGTGGAAATTGTTCCAGGTATTCAGGGCTGGTTCAACATTCAAAAATCAGTTTATGTAATCCATCACATCCACAAGCTAACAAAGAAAAATCACATGGACCTATCAATAGATGAAGAAAAGCATCTGACAAAATCCAACACCCATACACGGTAAAAAATCTTGGTAAACTAGGAATAGAGTTGAACTTTCTCAAATTGATAAAGAATATCTACCAAAAACTTACAGCTAACACCACACTTAATGGTGAGAAACTTGAAACTTTCCCCACTAAGATCAAGATTAGGCAAAGATTTTCCCTCTCACCACTCCTTTTCCACATTCTCCTAGAAGTCTTAGTTAATGCAATTAGACAAGAAAAGGAAATAGAAGGGATACAGATTAGGAAAGAAATGCCTTTGTTATAGATGACAAGATCATCTATGCAAAAACTCCTGGAACTAATAAGTGGTTATAGCAAGGTCACAGGATACAAGGTTAAAATACAAAAGTCAATTGTTTTCTATATACCAGCAATGATCAAGTGGAATTAGGACTCTGAAACACTATGCTATTTACATTAGCACCTAAAAAATATAAAATACTTCGGTATAAATCTAACAAAATATGCATGAGATCTATATGAGGAAAACTACAAAACTCTGAGGAATTAATTGAGGAAGAACTAAATAAATGGAGAGATACTCCATGTTCATGGACAATACTCAATATTGTCAAGATTTCAGTTTTTCCCAATTTGATCTATAGATTCAAGGAAATCTCAATCAAAATTCAGGCAAGTTATTTTGTGGATATCAACAAACTGATTCTAAAGTTTATGTGGTGAAGCAAAAGACCCAGAATAACCAAAACAATATTGAAGAACAGAGTGGTAGGAATGACACTACCTGATTTCAAGACTTACCATAAAGGTACAGTAATTAAGACAGTGTATTGGCAAAAGAACTGACAAATAGTTCAGTGAAACAGAACAGACAGACCTGAAGTAGACCTACACAAATATAATCAATTGACCTTTGACAAAGTAGTGAAGGCAATACAATAGAGCAAAGATAGTCTTTTCAATAAGTGGTAATGGAACAAATGGACTTCCATAAGCAAAAACATGAATTTAGACACAGACTTTTCACCCTTCACAAAAATTAATTCAAAATGGTTCACAGATCTAACTGTAAAGCACAAAACTATAAAACTCCTTGAAGATAACATAGGAGAAAATCTAGATGAACTTGTGTTCTGCAAAGACTTTGTAGATACAAAGCCACGATCCATGAAGAAAAGAATTGATAAGATGGACTTTATTAAAATTAAAAATTTCTGCCCTGCAAAAGGGAGTCAAGAGAATGAAAACACAAGCCATAGGATGGGAGAAAATATTTGTAAAATACACATTGAACAAAACTTTTATCCAAAATATGCAAAGAACTCAAACTTACCAATAAGAAAACAAACAACTCCAATTAAAATATGGTCCAAAGCTGACTTTAACAGACACTTCACCGAGGAAGATATAGAGATGAGAAAGAAGTATATGAAAAGATGCTCCACATCATATGTCTTCAGAGAAATGCACATTAAAACAACAATGAGATACCACTACACTCCTATGAAAATGGTCAAAATCTGGAACACTAATGACACCAAATGCTGGCGAGGATGGAGAGCAACAGGAACTCTCATTGCTGATGGGAATGCAAAATGGTGCAGCCTTTTTGGAAGACTGGCCAGTTCTTACAAAACTAAACATATTCCTACATGCAATCCAAAATCTGTTCCTTGGTATTTACCCAAAGGGATTGAAAACTTATGTCTACACAAAAACATGCACAAAAATGTTTATAGCAGCTTTAGTCATTAAACTCCAACGCTTGGAAGCAACCAAGACATCCTTTAGTAGGGAATGGATAAACAAACTGTGGTACATCCATATAGTGGAACATTAGTAATAAAAAGAAATGATCTATCAAGCCATGAAAAGACACAGAAAAAACTTAAATGCATATTACTAAGTGAAAGAAGCCAGTCTTAAAAGGCTACATACCATAAGATTCTAGCTATATGATATTCTAGATAAAACAGAAGTGTGAAGCCAGTAAAATGATCAGTAGTTGCCAGTGTTTAGATGGGAGAGAGGAATGAATAAGAGGAACACAAGGGATTTTAAGAGCAGTGAAACTATTCTGTATAATAATATAATGCTGGATACATGTCATTATACATTTGTCCAAACCCACAGAATGTACAACACCAAGAGTGAACCATAAACTATGGACTTGGGGTGACTCTCATTTGACAGCGCAGGTTCATCAATTGTAAAATAAAAAAGGTTATCAACACCACTCTGGAGAAGGATGCTGGTAATGGAGGAGGCTAAGCATGTGTGAGGGAAGGGGGTATATAGGAAATCTCTGTTTATGTAAAATCTCAATTTTACATAAACATAAAACTGCTCAAAAAATAAAGTTTATTTTTTAAAAAGGGCAGGGGGGCTTTCTCTTTATCAACTACCCTGAGTATTCACTTAAAAATAAATGCTATGATTTAAATAACTTACTGAGAAAGAAGAGAAACTTTCAGGTTTTTTTCCCCCCAGTTATACATCCAGGAGCCCATTTATAAAACTTAGTTCTATCCCTCCATGGTTTTAAAATTGTGCAAGGGTGTGACTCTACCAGCCTTCAGAGGAATCAAATATCTGGAGGGAGAATAGTTGTAGTTTTTCATGGATTGTCCTGCTTCAGCATCCTAGGCAGACAAAGATTTAATCCTAAGCAGACAAGGATTTAGACCTGTTTTAAAGGTCAATTTTAATTAGCCCAATTATTATTCCCTCATGACTGCTGAAAAATTATATTCAGCAAAAGGAACAGATTCCCAGTGATGGGAGTGTTTCTAAAATTATAACTTGTACCAGTTTAATGAATCATACTGCTTCTCATATAGGAACAGCAGTTGTTTTTTTTTTTTTTTAAAGAACCACTATTTATCTTTATTTCTTCAGCTTCTATCACAGTGCCTGGCACATGGTAAGCATTTGATAAATGTTTGCTGAATTAAATTGATCACAAGTCCAAGAGCAACTTTCTTAAATCTCCATATCTAAGTTATATTTCAACCCTGAAATATATTGAGCTTAAAACATTGAAACAGCCAAGTTCATTCTAACAGAAAAATCATGTGGTCTTGATTTCCAGGCTGGGTGTGGGGTAGGTATGTGATAGTGGGACCCAGGAAAACATAGAGAAGAGGGGTTCTCACTAATAGAAAGGGACTGCCAATGAAGTATTCATTTCAGAAGGCATTCTCAATCCTGCTTAAACAGGGCATGTCAGTAAAATTCAGCAATCCAACACACTCAGATATTTTTTAAAATAATTCACAAACAGAAAGATTAGAACATGTCTGTGTTAGAACATCTCTAGATTTATCAAGATTGTATAATTTTGTGCAGTGAAATTCAGGGGAGAAATAGACACAGCAGTTTTTCAGACACTGATACCCAAGGGGCAATTCCCCATCCCTGCCCCTGAAATTCTGATTTAGTGAGAGGATTTATTTGTGTACTTAAAGAAGACACATTCTGTTCTTCAGAGAAGGAAATGTACAACACTCGGGACAGGAGCTGAGAGATCTCTGCAGTGGATGAAAACCTCAACTGTGCCAGGAGAGACCCTCAACCTGGCCACCAGGAGTATGCACTAAATTGCAGCCCTGGTATCTGTATTATGTTCTGTGGTTATTAAACCAGAATTGGACAGTTGGGCAGTGTAAAAGACATACTTTCAAAAATCTGAAGCCCTATCACGCTAGTGCCCAGAAAGATGCACTTGGGAAACTCAGCTGTTGACTCATATTGGTATTGATATTACTTTAAATATTTAGTTTAAAAAGATTTTTACTATCCATAGCTCATTAACTGGAAAACTTCCTTGCTTGTATATAAATCTGAAATATCCATTTAAGGGGCAAAGTCTAATATTCCACACAACTTACTCAAATTTTTGAAACAGTCACAGAGCAATGAAATATGCAGTTTTGGGATGATATCAATATCACGATAGTGTGAATCGTTCCTTTTTTTTCTCTCTCCTTTGATTTACAACTATTAGGACGTCTATAACCAGAAGAAAAAAAAAAAAAAGCATCTATCCACAGCATACACCGACATCCAAGAGATCCATCCACCTGTGCATCCAAAGTGGGTGGACTGGACCATGGAGTAGGTAGCAGAGATTGAGGGAAGTGGCTGCAGAGCTGGTGGCAGGAGGCTGTGACAGCATAGAAGGCGGCTGCTCTTCTAGCAGCAAGCCAGCACAACCTTTCTGGCAGAGGAGGTGGAGGATGAAGTCAGTGACTGGTTGTCTGTCCAGCCACATGTGTTACAGCTGGCGGGACCAGTTTCTCTCTCTGAGGAGAGACTGCAGTGAATGGGCAGAGGGAAAGGAAAGGTAAGTAGACAGACAAAGAGAACTGAAGTAAAATGTCTCCTGCTGTCTGCCCTTGGAGACAAGGGGACCGACCACCCAAGGACACCTGGGACTCTGCCCCCATCCCAACTTGAGGATACCTCTACCAGGCCATGGACACCCACAAAGCCCCAAGTGCTAAGTACACACACCTCCCCCCCCCACCGTGCCCACATTCTGCCACCACGTGTTGTTTTTTTGTTGTTGTTTTTGTTTTGTTTTGTTTTAACTGTGTGGGTTCCCAATCTTAGAAGCCGCTAGTTAACGCTGGTAAGAGAAACCAAAAACTTGTGCCATAGCGCCACCTTCTGTAGAGGAAGGCTCCTAACTACCAACCTGTTGCATTCTTAGGATCAAAGTAAACAAAGTCTTACCTAAATAAAAATGGTGTTCCATTTTTTATTTAGGGAATCATGGTAATATGGTATCGCAAAAAAAAAAAAAAAAAAAAAAAAGACAATTTTCCAGCAACTAAACCGAAAGGTATGGAATATTGTGATCTAACTGATAAAGAGTTTTAAATAGCTGTTATGAAGAAATTCAATAGAAAACTCATAAAGGCAATGCAATGATATTAGGAATGAAAATAAAAAGCAGAAGGAATACTTTACCAAAGAGATTAAAATTCTAAAAAAGAATCAGAGATTTCTGGAGCTGAAGAACTCAATAAATGAGATAAAGAATGCATTACAATGCACTTGAAATAGAGCAGATCAGGTAGAAGAGAGAATTAGCAAGTTCAAGGACAGAAATATAGAAATAATTCAGGTGGAAGAAGAGAGTGAACTAAGATTTTTTAAAAGTGAAGCCTATGAGAAATATCTGATTCTATTGGAAAGGTAAACGTAAGAATAATGGGCATCCCAGAAGGAGAAGAAAGTGGGAAGGGGACAGAGTTTATTTAAAGAAATAATAGCTGAGAAATTCCCAAACCTGGGGATGGGATGAATATACAGATCCACGAAGCTAACAGAATATCTTGTTATCTCATCACAAAAAGACCTCTAAAACACATTTTAATGAAGCTGTCAAAATTCAATTATAAAGAAGCAATTTTAAAGGCAGCCGGAGGGCGGCGGGGGAAAGACAGCAACCTACAAAGGTACCCCCATTAGGCTACAGTAGATTTCTCAGCAGAAACTTTTCAGGTCAGGAGACAGATGGTGGAATGACATATTCAAAATATTGAAAGATAAAAATTTCCATCTAAGAATACTCTATGTGGCAGTTATCCTTCAGATATAAAGGAGAATTAAAGCCTTTCCCAGACAACTAAAGCTGAGGGAGTTTACCACCACTAGTCTTGCCTTACGAGAAATGTTGAAAGGAGCTCTTCAAGCTGAAACAAAAAGACAAAAGTACACAAAACTCTGATTAAGATAAATACTCAGAATACTGTAAATCTTTTTTAGAACAGTATATTAAATTCTTAACTATAATATAATGGTTAAAGGAAAAGAGCATTAAAAATAGCTACAGACACTATAGCTTGGTAATGAAATCACAGCATAGAGATAATTTCTAACATTAAAAATATAAAAGAGGAAGAGTAAGTAAGCAGATGAAACCTTTATAGGTGAATGAAGATAAACTGG
>NW_006784707.1:866591-890380 GCF_000442215.2 Lipotes vexillifer | reverse complement strand
AGCAGGAAAGGAGCTATTTTACCTGTAAGATGTTTTATGTAAACTTCATGGTAACAACAAGCAAAAATCTAGAGCAGAAACATAAACATAAAAAAGGGGAGAGTGAGCAAATCACCATGGAAAACCACCAACTTATAAAGGCAGACAGAAAGAGAAGAAAAAAGGAACAACAGAGAGACAATATAAGCAGAAGACAAAAGATAAAATGGCACTAGTAAATTCTTACATATCAATAATCACCCCTAAATGTAAACAAGATTGAACTCACCGATCAAAAGGCACATAGTGGGTGGATGGCTGAAAAAACAAGGTCCAGCTCTATGCTCTCTACAGAAGACTCATTTCAGCTCTAAAGGCACATAGGCTCAAAGTGAAAGGATGGAAGATGATATTCCAAGCAAATAGAAATGAAAAGAAGGTGGATATAGCCATCCTTGTATCAGACAAAACACACTTCAAGCCAAAAAAGGTAAGAAGAGACAAAGAAGGTCAGTAAAGGGGTCACTACATGAAGAAGATATAACAATAACAAATATGTACGTTCCCAAAACCTGATCACTGAAATATATAAGTATGTAATAATAGATATTAAGGAACAAACAGACAACAATGCAGTAATTGTAGGAACTTCAATACCCCACTATCAGCAATGGATAGATTGTCTTGACAGAAAATCAACAAAGAAACGTTGGACTTGAACCACACCTTAGAACAAATAGATTTAATAGACACATATAGAATATTCCATTCAACAGTAACAGAACACACATTCTTCTCAAGTGCACATAGAACATTCAGGCTGGATCATATGATAGGTCACAAAACAAATCTTAGCAAACTTAAGAAGACTGAAATCATATCAGCTATCTTCTGTGACCACAATTGGTATGAAACTAGAAGTCCACAACAAGAGGGAGATGAGAAGATCTACAAACATGTGGAAAGTAAACACACACCTAAACAACCATTGTGTCAAAGAAGAAATCAAAAAGGGAATTAAAAATATCTCAAAACAAATGAAAACACAACATATCAAATATCATGGCATGCAGCAAAAGCAGATCTGAGTGGAAAGTTTATAATAATAAACACATTAAGATGTTAGAAAAATTTCAGGTAAACAACTTAACTTTATACCTCAAGGAACTAGAAAAAGAAGAAAAAATTAAGCCCAAAGTTAGCAGAACTAAGGAAATAGTAAGTATCAGAATGCAAAAAAATGAAATAGAAACCAGAAAAATAGAAGGGATCAAGGAAACTACAAAATGTTTCTTCAAAAAGGTAAACAACATTGACAAACCTTTAGTTAGACTAAGGAAAAAAGAGTCAAATAAATAAAATTAGAAATGAAAAGAGAAGACATTACAACTGATACTACAGAAATACACAGAATCATAAGACACTACTATGAACAATTATATGCCAATGGATTATACAACCTAAAAGAAACGGATACATTTCTAGAAACACACAACCTACCATGACTGAATCAGGAAGAAATAGAAAGTAGGAACAGACCAATAATGAGTAAAGACACTGTATCAGTAATTTAAAAATTCCCAGCACAGAAAACTCCAGGACCAGATAACTCCCCTGGATAATTCTATCAAACATTTAAAGAAGTAATACCAATCCTCCTCAAACTCTTCCAAAATATTGAGGGGGAGAAAACACTTCCAAACTTGTTCTATGAGGCTAGCATAACCTTGATAGCAAAGACAGATAAGGATACCACAAGAAAAGAAAACTATAAACCAATATCCCTGATGAACATAGGTGCAAAAATTCTCAACAAAATATTAGCAAACCAAATTCAAGAACACATTAATAGAAATATATATGATGACCAAGCGGAATTTATTCCTAGGATGAAAGGATGGGTGAACATATGCAAATCAATAAATACAACACGTCACATCAATAAAATAAAAAATAAAAATCACATGATTTTTTCAATAGAGCAAGAAAAAGCATTTGACATAAAACAACATCCTTTCATAATAAAAACCCTTAACAGACTGGGTATAGAAGGAACATACTTCAACAACTTCAACATAAAGGCTATGTATAACAAACACAAGGGTAACGTTATACCTGATGGAGAGAAATGGAAAGTGTTTCTTCTGAGACCAGGAACAAGGCAAGGATGCCCAGTCTCACTACTATACTATTCAATATAGTACTGGAAGTCCTAGCTAGAGCAATTATGCAAGACAAAGAAATAAAATATATCCAAATCAGAAATGAAGAAGTAAAACTGTCGTTATTTGCTGATGATATGATTGAACATATAGAAAATCCTAAAGAATCAGCCAAAAAACTATTGAAATTAATCAACGATTTCAGTAAATTGGCAGGATACAAAGTCAACATAAAGAACTCAATTTCATTCCTCTACACTAATAATAAAGCATCTGAGAAAGAAAGAAAGAAAACCATCCCTTTCACAATAGCATCAAAAACAATAAAATACTTAGGAATAAATTTAACCAAGGAAGTGAAAGATCTGTACAATTAGAACTGCAAAACTGCTGAAAGAAATCAAGGACACAAACAAATGGAAAGACACAAAAAAAATCAAAGAAATTGAAGACACAAACAAATGTTCAAGCATCCAAAGAGTTAATATTGTTAAAATATCAATAGTTCTAAAGCCATCAACAAATTGAACATAGTCCTCACCAAAATACCAAAGGCATTCTTCACAGAAATAGAAGAAACAATCCTAAAATATGTGTGGAACCACAAAAGACCTCAAACAGCCAAAGCAATCTTGAGAGAAAAGAGCAAAGCCAGAGATACCACACTTCTGGATTTCAAGCTATACCACAAAGCCATAGTAGAAAAACAGTATTGTACTTGGGGGAAAAAAAGACATATTGACCAATGGAACAGAATAGAGAGCCCAGAATTAAACCCTGGCATATACGGTCAACTAGTATTCAACAAGGAAGCCAAGAATACCTGGTGGAGAAAGGATAGTCTTTTCAATAAATGGTGCTGGAAAAACTGGAGAAACATGCAGAACAATGAAAGTAGATCCCTATCTCACACCACTCACAATAATTAACTCAAAATGGGTCAAAGACTTAAACATAAGACCTGATGCCATAAAAATCCTAAAAGAAAATGTTAGGGGAGAAGTTTATTGATATTGGTCTTGGCAATAATTTGGTGGGCATGATGCCAAAATAACAAACAATAAAAGAAAATAATCAAAACATGGCACTGCATCAAACTCAAGAGCTTCTGCACATCAAAAGAATAAATTAATTAACAAAATGAAAAGACACCCTACAGAACGGGAGAAAAATTTTGCAAACCATTTATCGAATAAGTGATTAATATCCAAAATATATAAGGACCTCAGTCAACTCAATAACAAAAAACAAACAATCTGGTTAAAAAATGGGAAGAAGGAGTAAATAGTCATTTCTCCGAAAAGGACATCAAAATGGCCAAGAGACACATGAAAAGATGCTCAACATCACTAATCATAAGGGAACTGCAAATCAAAATCACAGTGAAACATTACCTCACACCTGTCAGAATGGCTATCATCAAGAAGACAAGGACCAACAGATGCTGGTGAGGATGTGGTGAAAAAGGAACCCTTACACACTATTAGTGGGAATGTAAATTAGTCTAACAACTATAGAAAGCAAGATGGAAGTTCCTCAAAAAATTAAAAGCAGATCTATCATATACTCCAGGAATTCCACTTCTGGGTATACAACCAAAGAAAATGAAAATAGGATTTTGACAAGATATATGCACTCCCATGTTTATCATGGCATTACTCACAATAGCCAAGATATGGAAACAACCCAAAAGACCATCAGTGGGCGAATGGGTAAAAAAATATGTGGTATACATACACCGTGGAATGTTATTCAGCCATGAGAAAGGAAGAGATCCTCCCATTTGCTACAACATTACGCTAAGAGAATAAGTCAGATAGAGAAAGACAAGTACTGTACGATGTCACTTACATGTGAAATCTAAAAGTTAAACCTGTGAAAAACAGAATAAAATGGTGGTTACTAGGGGATGGGGACAGGGACAAGAGGGATGGTCTTTAAGGGTACAAACTTGTAAGAATTGGTAAATAAGCCATGAAGATCTAACGAACAGTATAATAAATAGACTAATACTGTGCTATAATTATATAACGTGATCATGTATATTATAATTATATAATGTGATATTACTTCAGCAATCACATTAACAATATATAAATGTATCAAAGTAACAATATTGTATACCTTAAACATATGCAATGTTACAACTCAAATTTATTCAATAAAAAAGTGTTCAATTTTATATTTTTCTGTTCATAAATTGTTCACATGAATTACCAAAATACTGTAATTGCCAAAATCACACAATTTCCTTCTACAAATGTTGCTTCTATATAAGTTGCTTCATGGAGCAAGGACCTAATAAATATTTTTTGAGTGAATAATTTATTTTGAAACTTTAGAGATATTTTTTTATCCTTCAATTTCTCAATTTTCTCCACTGAAAATTGGAGACAAAATTATGTATTTCTCTCTGTATTATATGATTGTAGAAGAGTTAAAAACTGCTGCACAAATTTTTAAAAAACCTGTGGTGAACATGAAAGGGTTAGATGTTCCTTTATATTTACAGGAGTGCTTCTTCTAAAAGTCCATGTGACTTTAAAAACTTACAAAATTTAACAAAAATATAACACCTATACTATAATATTTGATCCATAAATACTATAACAATTGTTGAAATTTTAGGACAAGATTTAAGTTACACAAGAATTTTTTACACTATGTTTCGTAATTTGGGCATTTTCATTGGAAAAATTTTAAAATAAAATAACTAACATAATCCAAAGCTAAAGATTCATTGCTTTGTAGTAGAATGAGAAAACAAAATACACATCATTGCAAAGAAATGTGTATTTGATGCTTTAAATAATCAACTGGGAGTTTCAAAAATCTTGTCTGACTATGGATAAAACTCCATTCATATGCTGTCTTGCAACTTGGAAATACTTTGCTTTTGTCCACCCATCTCTCCCTCTCTCACCCTCTCCTTCTTCCTTGTCTTCCTCCTTTCCTCTCTTCCTTCTTTTCTCCAAAAGATTCAACAGGGGACAGTTGTCAAAAAGATGTTCATAGCTGAAGGCAGCAAGTACAATCAGTCCATTCAAAGCACAAGTACCTGTTAATGATTCCTCCATAAAATACTGCTTTCCTGGGCTTCCCTGGTGGCAGTGGTTGAGAGTCCGCCTCCGATGCAGGGGACACAGGTTCGTGCCCCGGTCCAGGAAGATCCCACATGCTGCGGAGCGGCTGGGCCCGTGGGCCATGGCCGCTGAGCCTGCACGTCCGGAGCCTGTGCTCCGCAATGGGAGAGGCCACAAAAGTGAGAGGCCTGTGTACCGAAAAAAAAAAAAAAAACTGCTTTCCTCATTTTCCCGGAGGGGAAAAAAAACAAGACAGTAATTTCTTTGCAGAGTTCTAAGAATATACACAAAATATATAGGTGAAAAAAGAAAATTTTATATTTTGGAATTTGGATTCAAATGATACTTAAGTTCTAATACAATTAATTCCTGGTAAATATTTTCAGGTTTAATCCACTGAGGTACACAACTATAATATAGCATTGCTGTTTAATGTAATGTTTACCTAAAAATTATTTAATTATTAATAGCAACAGTTCACTGAAAACTTGGGTCTCTGCCCAAAAAGTTTCCATAAAACAATCATTATGCTTAATTGTTCTTGTTTATCCAAAATACAGGCCACTACCGTTACAAGAGTAGAAAACCTAATCATTTTAGGAAGTGTGTGTGTGTGTGCGCGCACACGTGTGCGCACACACACACATATTTAACAAGTAAATAAAAAATTAGATTACTATTGAATAAAGCAGTGCATTCTCAGGTATTTCATTAGATGCATATATAAAGATAAAATAACTATTTGGACTTGAAAACAAAGACTATTACAAGAGACAAAGAAGGACACTACATAATGATCAAAGGATCAATCCAAGAAGAAGATATAACAATTGTAAATATTTATGCACCCAACATAGGAGCACCTCAATACATAAGGCAAATGCTAACAGTCGTAAAAGGGGAATCAATAGCAACACAATCATAGTAGGGGACTTTAACACCCCACTTTCACCAATGGACAGACCATCCAAAATGAAAATAAATAAGGAAACACAAGCTTTAAGTGATACACTAAACAAGATGGACTTAATTGATATTTATAGGACATTCCATCCAAAAACAACAAAATACACTTTCTTCTCAAGTGCTCATGGAACATTCTCCAGGATAGATCATATCTTGGGTCACAAATCAAGCCTTGGTAAATTTAGAGAAAATTGAAATCATATCAAGTATCTTTTCCAACCACAACACTATGAGACTAGATATTAATTACAGGAAAAAAATCTGTAAAAAATACAAACACATGGAGCCTAAACAATACACTACTTAATAACCAAGAGATCACTGAAGAAATCAAAGAGGAAATCAAAAAGTACCTAGAAACAAATGACAATGGAAACACGATCACCCAAAACCTATGGGATGCAGCAAAAGCAGTCCTAGAGGGAAGTTTATAGCAATACAATGTTACCTCAAGAAACAAGAAACATCTCAAATAAAAAACCTAACCTTACACCTAAAGCAATTACAGAAAGAAGAACAAAAAAAACCCCAAAGTTAGCAGAAGGAAAGAAATCATAAAGCTCAGATCAGAAATAAATGAAAAAGAAATGAAGGAAACAATAGCAAAGATCAATAAAACTAAAAGCTGGTTCTTTGAGAAGATAAGCAAAATTGATAAACTCAAATCAATAGAATTAGAAATGAAAAAGGAGAAGTAACAATTGACACTGCAGAAAAACAAAGGATCATGAGAGATTACTGCAAGCACCTATATGCCAATAAAATGGACAACCTGGAAGAAATGGACAAATTCTTACAAAAGCACAACCTTCTAAGACTGAACCAGGAAGAAATAGAAAATATAAACAAACCAAATACAAGCATGGAAATTGAAACTGTGATTAAAAATCTTCCAACAAAAGCCCAGGACCAGATAGCGTCACAGGCAAATTCTATCAAACATTTACAGAAGAGCTAACACCTATCCTTCTCAAACTCTTCCAAAATATAGCAGAGGGAGGAAAACTCCCAAACTCATTCTACGAGGCCACCATCATCCTGATACCAAAACCAGATAATGATGTCACAAAGAAAGAAAACTACAGGCCAATATCACTGTTCAACATAGATGCAAAAATCCTCAACAAAATACTAGCAAACAGAATCCAACAGCACATTAAAAGGATCATAAATCACAATCAAGTGGGGTTTACCCCAGGAATGAAAGGATTCTTCGATATGCACAAATCAAACGATGTGATATACCATATTAACAAACTGAAGGATAAAAACAATATGATCATCTCAATAGATGCGGAAAAAGCTTTCAACAAAATTTAACACCCATTTATGATAAAAACCCACCAGAAGTAGGCATAGAGGGAACCTACCTCAACATAATAAAGGCCATATATGACAAACCCACAGCCAACATCTTCCTCAATGATGAAAAACTGAAACTATTCCCTCTAAGATCAGGAACAAGACAAGGGTGCCCACTCTCACCACTATTATTCAACATAGATTTGGAAGTTATAGCCACAGCGATCAGAGAAGAAAAGGAAATAAAATGAATCCAAATCGGAAAAGAAGTAAAGCTGTCACTGTTTGCAGGTAACATGATACTACACATAGAGAATCCTAAAGATGCTACCAGAAAACTACTAGAGCTAATCAATGAATTTGGTAAAGTAGCATGATAAAAATTGCTGCACAGAAATCTCTTGCTTTCCTATACACTAATGATGAAAAATCTGAAAGGGAAATTAAGGAAACACTCCCATTTACCATTGCAACAAAAAGAATAAAATACCTAGCAATAAACCTACCTAAGGAGACAAAAGACCTGTATGCAGAAAACTATAAGACACTGATGAAAGAAATTAAAGATGATACAAATAGATGGAGAGATATACTATGTTCTTAGATTGGAAGAATCAACATTGTGAAAATGACTATACTAACCAAAGCAGTCTACAGATTCAATGCAATCCCTATCAAACTACCACTGGAATTTTTCACAGATGTAGAACAAAAAATTTCATCATGTGCATGGAAACACAGAAGACCCCGAATAGCCAAAGCAATCTTGAGAAAGAAAAACGGAGGTGGAGGAATCAGGCTCCCTGACCTCAGACTATACTACAAAGCTACAGTAATCAAGACAGTATGGTACTGGCACAAAAACAGAAATATAGATCAATGGAACAGGATAGAAAGCCTAGAGATAAACCCACACACATACAGTCACCTTATTTGAGAGGTTTCCTAAATCTAAACATTTAGGTTTCCTAAATCTAAAGATTGGTGACTCTCTTCAATTCTGGGCAATTCCCATAGATTATCTCTTAAGTATTTCTTTTTCCCACATGCTCTTCCTTCTAGAACTCAGATCAGATACAAAAATCAATCACTGTACCCTGTCCCCTAACCTGGCTTTCATATTTCCATCTCTTCGTCTCTCTGTGGTGCATGCTGGTTATTTATTTCAAATGTGTCTTCTAATTTGTTGAGTCTCTCTTCACCTATGTCTAATCTGCTGTTTCAGCATTCACTAAATTCTTTATTTCAGTGATTACATTTTTCATTTCTCAATACTACTCTTTTTCAATTCTACTTGATCATTTTGATAGTCTCTTATTCTTTCATTCTTCTAATCTTTTATTTCTTTATACATATAAAACAAATATTATATCCTAAATCTATTTCAATATATACATTTATTTTGGTCTAATTCTGTAGTTTATTATTTCTGATGATTCTTCCTCTTGCATTTTATGTTTTTATTTTTATTGTGAGCATATGTTTCCTGGAAATGGATCTGTAAGAGCCTAGATGACTGTATTCAACAGGAAGACAAGACATGGAGAGAAAGTGCCAGAAGTAGAGGGAGGGGTAAGTGAAAGTCCTGATGGAAGAATGCCAGTGTAGCTAGGTGGTGGCTGTAGTTTAGGGTCAGTTAAAGGAGGGAATAGGAACAGTAAGTGAAGGGAAGGGACCTTTCAAGGAATAAATGTGTGTGTGTGTGTGTGTGTGTGTGTGTGTGTGATGTGAGGGAAGATTCAAAAATCTTTACCCAGAAAAGCAAGATCAGCAGGTAAGTAGTCTTTAGAAAGATTATTCTGGCAACAGGATAGCAAATGGATCAGAAGAGGTGGTAGAGACAGGAAAATCATGAAGACAACAATAGTAAATGCCAGGGCTTCCCTGGTGGTGCAGTGGTTGAGAATCTGCCTGCCAATGCAGGGGACACGGGTTCAAGGCCTGGTCTGGGAAGATCCCACATGCTGCAGATCAACTAGGCCCATGAGCCACAACTACTGAGCCTCTGCGTCTGGAGCCTGTGATCCCCAACAAGAAGACCGCGATAGTGAGAGGCCCGCGCACCACGATGAAGAGTGGCCCCCGCTCGCCGCCACTAGAGAAAGCCCTTGCACAGAAACGAAGACCCAACACAGCCAAAAATAAATAAATAAATAAAATTTTTTAAAGAATAGTAAATGCCAGAGATTTAGAGGGTTTGAATAAGTCAGCAATGGGATAACTGCAGAAAAGGGGACATGAGAAAATTCAAGAGATGGGGCTAAACCTAACCTTTCAGAATCAAACAGTAATGCTCTCTTTCCAAGGATCCACACGAAAGTTTTCATAGCCATTCTAAGTGAGATGACATTCCAAAGCATACAAAATATGTTTGACTTGGACACTAACAGTCATTTCACTATCATAAATGTCAAACAATCCATATTGATGTGTCAGATACTATATGTCTTAGAAGACTTCATAAAAAACAGCCAGATAACAAGCAGTATATGTTTCAGAGGCATATTGTCTTGATCTGGGGAGTCCTTTTCAGCTAATGGAAAAATATATAAGTCTGGCTAACGGTTTATCAATTTTGTTTATCTTCTCAAAGAAACAGCTTTTAGTTTTATTGATCTTTGCTATCATTTCCTTCATATGGTCACCTTATCTTTGATAAAGGTGGCAGGAATGTACAGTGGAGAAAGGACAGCCTCTTCAATAAGTGGTGCTGCGAAAACTGGACAGCTACATGGAGAAGAATGAAATTAGAATACTCCCTAACACCATACACAAAAATAAACTCAAAATGGATTAAAGACCTAAAGGTAAGGCCAGACACTATCAAACTCTTAGAGGAAAACACAGGCAGAATGCTCTATGACATAAATCACAGCAAGATCCTTTTTGACCCACCTCCTAGAGAAATGGAAATAAAAACAAAAATAAACAAATGGGACCTAATGAAACAAAATCTTTTGCACAGCAAAGGAAAGCATAAGCAAGACCAAAAGACAACCCTCAGAATGAGAGAAAGTATTTGAAAATGAAGCAACTGACAAAGGATAAATGTCCAAAATTGATAAGCAGCTCATGCAGCTCAATAACAAAGAAACAAACAACCCAACCCAAAAATGGGCAGAAGACCTAAACAGACATTTCTCCAAAGAAGATATACAGATTGCCAACAAACACATGAAATAATGCTCAACATCATTGATCATTAGAGAAATGCAAATCAAAACTACAATGAGATATCATCTCACACCGGTCAGAATGGCCATCATCAAAAAATCTACAAACAATAAATGCTGGAGTTGGTGTGGAGAAAAGGGAACACTCTTGCACTGTTGGTGGGAATGTAAATTGATACAGCCACTATGGAGAACAATATGGAGGTTCCTTAAAAAACTACAAACAGTTCTACCATGTGACCCAGCAATCCCACTACTGGGCATATACCGTGAGAAAACCATAATTCAAAAAGAGTCATGTACCACAATGTTCATTGCAGCTCTATTTACAATAGCCAGGAGATGGAAACAACCTAAGTGTCCATCATCAGATGAATGGATAAAGAAGATGTGGCACATACACACAATGGAATATTACTCAGCCATAAAAAGAAACGAAATGGAGTTATTTGTAGTGAGGTGGATGGACCTAGAGTCTGTCATACAGAGTGAAGTAAGTCAGAAAGAGAAAAACAAATACCGTATGCTAACACATGTATATGGAATCTAAGGGAAAAAAAAAGAATGGTCATGAAGAACCTAGGGGCAAGACGGGAATAAAGACGCAGACCTACTAGAGAATGGACTTGACAATATGGGGAAGGGGAAGGGTAAGCTGTGACAAAGTGAGAGAGTGGCATGGACATATATACACTACCAAACGTAAAATAGCTAGCTAGTGGGAAGCAGCCGCATAGCACAGGGAGATCAGCTAGGTAGTTTGTGACCACCTAGAGGAGTGGGATAGGGAGGGTGGGAGGGAGGGAGATGCAAGAGGGAAGAGATATGGGAACATATGTATATGTATAACTGATTCACTTTGTTATAAAGCAGAAGCTAACATACCATTGTTAAGCAATTATACTCCAATAAAGATGTTAATATATATATATATATATATATATATGTATATATGAAACTGAAAGAAGTTAAAGTTGCTAATGACAATTTAATCCAAATAGCTTAATCTGAAAAGCTTTATTGTTTAGAGAGATATAATATTACAGAAAGCTGAAACATATCAATGTACTGTTAGAGTTTCTAATTCTATGACATAAACTTACTTTTAAATATTCTTCTTTTGTAATATTGTCTTAATCTTGCAGTATTAGTGATAATACTTTGAATAATGGAAATACCCAGTATAAATGCCTTTCCCTTAAATTGCTTATCTGATTATTCTACCCAAAGTCATGGACCAAAATCACATTTCTGATTTTACACTTGAGATTAACAGGAGCAATAGTAATGGCTAAAATTCACTGAGGACTTACTATGTTCCAGGCATTATTTATATATATTAATTAATTTAATCTTCATAACAGGTCTATGAGATGGCATATAATTATTACTTATATTTTTGGAGACAAGAAAACTGAGAAACAGAAAGGATAAGCAAATTACCCAGGGTCACACAGCTGGCATTAATCAGTGGAAGCAGAAACCTAATCCAAACATTCCTTTCATAACCACTCCACTCCACTGCCTATCTGAAAGTGTGACTCATTATGTTAGTACATCTTGTTGAATTTTATAGTTTTATGCTGTTTAAAGGAGTGCTGCTGGAATCATCTTCATTTATATACCTCCACTGTGCCCTTCTATGTAATTCTGAAAATACAAACAATCTTTGTTTGAAAATAGAGATAGTCTTTAAGTGATAGCATGCGCATTTTTCATGCCTTTGAGCTAGCTAGCCATAAAACTTCTCAAAGATAATAACAGGTTTTGTTGACAGTAATGGCCAGCCATAAACAGACTCAGAAATCCCTCACCCTAGACCAGGGGGTCAAGTCTGCAAGCACAATGGGCGCTTCCACTTGATGCTGCAGGTTACTGGACACAGAGTCCATGGTTCTCACTCCCAGAGGCAGCTGTGACCCAAATGAATTTAGCCTCATGGGTGTCAAGGAGACAACTGGACACCTACACTGAAGTGCAGTGGCCACCTGTGCACCTGCAAGCCCTCTGCTCTGATGTGCAGTGAGCCTTTCTCACCTGGATTAGATGCTGCTTCAAGTATCAGGTAGACACTATGAACTAGGCTTGGGGAGAATGCCAATTACACACTGCCCCCAGGCACCTCTGTTTCAGCCTCCTCCTGAATATGGAGCCTTGCTGAGATCAGACTTGATCAAGATCTCCCTAGATACAGTCATCTTGCCTAATAATACCTGCCAGAAGACCTCCTCTTTGCTACTTGTTGGTCTTTGGTTGTTCCCCTGACACCTGGCCTTTTCAAGCTCTCCCTCAGGGCTTCCCAGCAACTCTTAGAACAGGCACCATGCTTTTTATCAAAGTCTTGGGTCAGAAATTATGTCAGGTATTTTCCTACTGGAAGAAAACAAAACACTCAAAATCAGCCACTGGATACTTCCATGAACAAATCAGTTGGCTACTAGAGAGCTCAGGGATAGTCACATAAAAATTCATTTTTATTAGGCCACCTAAAAAATGATTATAAAATACACAGGGGGATTCTGCAGATATTCTATATATTTTCAAGGTAGCATATTTAAAATATATTAATTTCTCCATTTATTTGGTACTTACTGAGTACCGTCAGCAAAGCACTGTAGGAACAAAGAAGCGTGATTCTGTTTTCAGGAAGTTTAAAATCTGATTAAGGAGGGAGACATGTAACCAAGCATCTGTTCTATGAAGCCAATAGGAGCCTGAAAGCTAGTGCTTTTCATAATAGATGTTAAACTAATTACCTAAATGGATTGTGCATTTTGCTTTCCTGTCAAAGTGATGCGGTCAAAGCACCTGGTCAAGGATCAAGTTGCAATCACTTACTGGCTCCACTACTGATCATGAGGGCCACCCTTTCCTGTCACAGTAGCTGGATAAGAACAGTCACAACACAGACAAAACAGTGAAAGTCAGATCTGGGGATCTTGCTGGATGTTTTGGGAAAGAGAATCGTTCACCTTTTTACTTATCCAACAAATATGTATTGAGAACCCACTGTCTTCCAGGACCATCCCTGTGCTCTGGGGATTAGGAAGTAGGAACAACAACAAAAAAGAAAGAGGAAGTCTCTGCTTTCTTGGAGCTCAAGTTGAGGGAATAAACAAATAAATACATGCCTAGTGCTTCACGGTAATAAGGACCAAAGTCCAAATAGAGGAAAGCATTCTCTCTATCACTGCTACTAGGAAGGCTGACCTTGGACATGGAGCTACCAAGCAGATTCCTGCCTGAGCATCAAGCTGACACTGGGAAGACAGAGCTGAAAGATGAAGAGAGGCTGATCCTGATGGCACAGGCTCATCTGTATCTAACCTTGCCTGAAATGAAATGATGTGAACCAACAATTCCCAGTTTTGTTTAAGTCACTTGCCAATACCCCAGTCCTTCACACTCCCATTTCTTATTACTCCACATATAATCAAACAGCCATTAAGTCCTGAAAGTGTTCTTTGTGTGCAGTGTCACTGTTTCATTCTCACTGCCATCCTCCCACTTCAGTCCCTCTTACACCTGGGAAATGGAATAACAGTGGAAGACCTCAGGGGGATGGATCCCACAGGAAGTAGTGAAGGAGGAAGAACACCTCTTTGGCTGGCCAAATCCACGTTAAGTCAACCCAGAAAGTCATTCGGCCTCACCTCCATCTAAGAAAATGGAGGAAGATGCTCATGGAGGCTCTGGGCATGTTGATGCTGGGGGTTGGGAGGGAGGCCTTGTGAGGGTGGGTAACCCAGTCTCATTCCTAGGGAACTGGGATCGTGATTAAGATACAACATATGGGGCTTCCCTGGTGGCGCAGTGGTTGAGTCCGCCTGCCGTTGCAGGGGACGCGGGCTCGTGCCCCAGCCCGGGAAGATCCCACATGCCGCGGGGCGGCTGGGCCCGTGAGCCATGGCCGCTGAGCCTGCACATCCAGAGCCTGTGCTCCGCAACGGGAGAGGCCACAGCAGTGAGAGGCCCGCGCACTGAAAAAAAAAAAAAAACAAGATACAACATATGTCCTTTTCATGCTCAAATGCGCAATAGCCTGCAGGATGTATCTTCCCACTCCTGTTCCACCTTGCAGCAATACTCATGAGGAAAAGGAACTTTTCCTAGGCAAACATGCAGCCTATCTTCCAACGAATGAAACCTATCACTTAGAAGAAGAACAAGTGAAATCAGTCCATAGCGATGCAAATCTCCCAAAGATCAGGTTTTCAGGTTTCTTAAAATAGATCAGTAGTTCATCATGACAAAAGAACAGTAAATAATTATGATCCAAAATTTATTCTTATAATCTGGAAAATCAATATTATGTTTGTTAACCTTGTACCATAGCTCAAAATAGATCATTTGACTTACCTCTAATAGGTAACTGACTCTGAGATCTGTCAATTCTACTGTGTTCTATGCCAGAAAAAGTATTTTTCAGAAATGTTCCTTGTCACTTTAAGAAAGCAAAGGATAATTTGGCGTTTGCTCCCTTAAACTCTTATACATACCTTAACTAAACTCTATTCAACATATCCTCTTTCAGTCTCCCAATTTTTTTAACCCTTCGCAATGACGGCATGGTTCACACCATAGAAAAGGATGTGCTCTGAAATGTCAAGGTTCACAGGTTTTCTTATCAGAAGTTCCATGAATCGGGACTTCCCTGGTGGAGTAGTGGTTAAGAGTCCGCCTGCCAATGCAGGGGACACGGGTTCAATCCCTGGTCCCGGAAGATCCCACATGCCACAGAGCAACTAAGCCCATGCACCACAACTACTGAAGACCTTGCGCCTAGAGCCCGTGCTCCGAAACAAGAGAAGGCACCTCAATGAGAAGCCCGCGCACCACAGCAAAGAGTAACCCCCGCTGGCCGCAACCAGAGAAAGCCTGTAGCCTCAGTGCCACGAGGACCAAAAATAAATAAATTAATAAATTAAAAAAAAGACAACTTCCATGAATTAACACAACGTTGCAGAGAAGCCTAAGAATCACAGACACACAGCAGCTAGCCAGCTTGATGACATTACACAGCTATTTTTTTTCTTTTTATGTTGAATTATTATACTTTTAGTGTATAGCAATGTCCTTATTCTCAAGTTTCTAATCATCAAAGACACAGCAAACGTAAAGCTATATGACAAATCCTTAATTTTGATAATCTCCAAATATTTGAACAGATGTCTATAGAAACATTATTTTTCTTACATCAGCCAAATCTGAGACATTTAAATAGTTAACAGTTCTTAAAATATTTTCTTCCATAATAGTTTATATTAAAATTACTTTCCTTGACCTGACTCAAATTACTGAATTATTTTCTAATGCTAATCAGATTCCCTTTATTATATCTACTCACCTTTAAATCAAAATTCTACCAGCCATTCCTTAGAACTATATTAACAGGAACCAGGACCTGGGAAGGCCTCAGAGGCAGGTTAAGTGCTGCTGGTTCTAAAGGTGGCTGCATACCAATATCCTAGAACACAAAACACCTCCGACATGTGACGGCAATAGCTTCAACTGAATCAGGGCAGATGTCTTTGTATTTCCTGATTGCTTACATGCTCAGAAATCCGAAGTGGAGAATATCCGTTCTGCATGGTAACAAGTAAGAAATAGCTCAATCCCATATAACTGGATTGTCACCTAATCCAATCTGTGCCTCTCTTACAACTATTGACAGTGGTTTTTAATTCCTTCAGCAGGTCTCTCTACCCAACCAGCCTCCCTTAAGACACACAAACATATGTACACACACAGGGTTCATTCTGCCACTTCTCCCACCAATTCACCACTCCGAGAAAGTGTATTTAGCTTAACTTTATAAAGCTCTTTGGTTGCCTGAGGATTTATAAACGTTAAAATAAAAACTAATTACAACCTTGAGAACTGCAGGTGGCACCTGGTCTTATGTCTCAAGGCAGCAGGTCACTCCTGCATTCATCCAAGCAGCAATGTCACTGCTTGCTCCTAAGCTCCAGAGAAACCCTCTGTTGGGTCTTGAACACCCCAAGTAATGAGATGCTACTGAAACGAGCATGTGGGGACCCTAGGTCTACGCCACAGCGCTAAGTGGCTTCTGAGGTTATCAAAACTGCCACTGATTCCAAACAAGGTTCACCAGCTCCTTCCTCCCACAGTGGTCCAGTGAACACGTGGCATAAAAATTCCTTCTCCACAGGTGACAGCCACTAAGGCCAGAGATGGAACCACAGGTGATACAACTCAGGAACACATAAATTTAAATATCTGATATACCATTTACCATATCCTTAAAATGACACATCCAAAAGTATCATATTTGCCAGTTTAAAAAAACAAACTTTTTTTAAGTTTCTCTCCATGAGTTAGCTATAACTAGCACATCCTCCATGAGTATCTTTTCCTGATGTACTACCGAGTAAAAACTTAATAAAAGCCATAGCCTAGATTAAATATATCATTTTTTCATTTGTGATTAACAGCCTTGGAGGGAGGTTTTTTTTTTAAACTGGTCCATTAAGTGGGCATATATTTAAATAAAAATTATATAGTTTCTAACTTTAAACTACTCAAAATTTCAAGTACTTTATGTTTCAATACTATTTCAAATCAGCACATTGAAAATACCCACTATCGGAAAACTAAGGAGAATATTTTTATTTTTTATTGCTAGCCAGACTCCCTATATTATTATTGAAAAGTAAAGTTTCTAATGAACCAGAAAGGAAATTTATTGTAAAGCAACACTCAAACTAAGCACATGTATTATCACACAAGGTTATGTGTACACCTACCAGACATGTGCAATCTCTATGTCAAAGCATTATTTTCAGAAAGTTAAAAACACAACACATACAAATATAGAACAAATGCATGCCAAAGAATCATAAACTCATTAATGACTAATCCAGTAAAAGAGCATTTTGAGAAACTAAGAATTTACAGGCATTTATGGAAGAAAGTTAGAATGAGATTGCTAGGTTACATAAAAACTGATCAATGTCCTACAGGGCAATAAAACCTTTGTAGTTACCATATGTCCCTGAAAAAAAAAAAAAATCATCAATTTCAGCATCTAAACTCCAATCAAATAGTAAATGACCAAATCAGACATGGGTGCATTCTTCTAGGTAATTAAACAATCATGCGGGCCTATTAAACAATGTTCCTGCATAATGTCAAAAGGTCACTCTATCATACCCTCTCTTTTTTTAACTTTTTATTTTACATTGGAGTATAGTTGATTTACAATGTTGTGTTAGTTTTTACAGTATTTACAAGTTGTGTATAACTTTAATTAGCATAAAGATTTTAACCTTATGCCATAGAACTCAAACTGGAAAAAACAAGTATGATATTTTGAAGGAACATATTACATATGGTTTACTGCCTCTCAGAAATAGGAAGACATAAATAATTCAGTTTTTAAAAGTTAATCAATACGATACAACAGAGCCTATAGCAATCAGCACCGCACCGGGCCCCAGGTAGGCAGATGGAGTGCGAACACTTTAGAAGTTGCTCTGAAGAACTTTGTATGTTGAAGCCAAGCCTTTAAAGGCTCTGAAAAGTAAGTGGGGAGAAGATCCAGAGGTTAATTTCATATTTGTTTTTCAGGATTAGAATTAGAATTGCAGGTAAACCCTGGATCTATTCATTCCAAATTGTTTGAACTCTTTTATACTTTTATAAGTATATTTGTATATTCAAATTCTGATTTTGATTTAAAGGGAAAAATTCAAATTCAAATTTGCTCAGTTAATTGAGATTTTTGTTAGTGAATATGCCCTTTATTTAGTACTTTTGAATGATTTGGGGGTTTTTTTCCAAATCAACTCAAAGGAGCAGACATTCTTGAGCTCCAGTCTTCTCCGCAGAACAGGCTTTCAGGCGTGGGAGGGTCACTGATAATGTGTCTTTTTGTTTGCTTAAAGAGTCTCCCCCAGTTGCATAAGCTTCAGGACCCTCACAGCTCTAGCCTTGCCTGTCACTCTGTGTTGATAGTCACATGGACTTTGTAAGTTTTTTTGGAGAAAAAAATGTTGTTTTCCCTAAGTTTTCAAAAATATTCTGACCTCAGTGTTTCTGGGAAGTTTATTCAAATATGATTTTTTTAAAAAACACGATACGTTTACCAGTTTGTTGAAGACTCTTTCCAAAAAGTCCAAGCTCCAGTGCTTACTAAATACTTCTCTCTATATTCTATGCTCATTTTCCCCAACATGTTTCACTGAATCACGAATGGATTCCCCACTCACCTGCTCCAGGGGCACATCCTCTGATAGGCTACCTCCCTAAACCAAGGAACATATTTACATATGGCCTAATGCCTTTCAGAAATAGGCAGACATAAATAACTCAATCTAAATATCAACCAAAATACTGACATTTTCTTATTCAGATTATATCTCTTCTTCCTCCCCAAAAATCTGAAAATTCATAAAGAAACAGTAGATTCACAGGGATAATCCTGATTAACTTGGAGGATTCAACTCACTTTAGATAACCACTAAGCACATTACTGAGGCAAAAAGAAGCCTGCACCAATTAAAACGGTAGTAGGATTTTAGTCCATATTACCCAAGGTGAAAACTTCTTCATGGACTGTATTGTCTTAGCACACATGGCATTACTTGAGATTGACTGTGCTCACATAGCAATAGAATATGTTGATGACACTTAGCAAATAATTACAAAGAATCTCTGCCCATTGAAATGACAGGAGTTCTGACAAATAATATCCTTGAGAAGAGACATATGATAAACACACTATTAGACATTCACTTAAATCAGTTCTCACGATTTTATACTTCTTAGCAGTTGTAGCATTATGTTCAGTTCCTCCATTCTGCAATACATATATTGTTATACCAAATTCTTAAGGTTCATCATGTTATTGGGTTAGGATAATTTATACAAGTCTCACTATTATACTATATATGTTATTTTTATTTTAAAAGAATAATATTGTGTGATAATATCTATTAGAGGATCATATTAATAAACTTTCATTAAAGATGATACAGTAACACTTTAGCACATAAGGAGCCACTGCTCCAGTGAAGAAAGGATTCGAATTTGATACAAATCTTCAAATTGAGGTGCTAATGTATTTGCCTAGATCAAGCGCTAGGTATTACATGAAGATCACATGTTTGTCTCTCATGTTGGCCAACCAAATGGGCTTGATCTGCTCCCCCAACCAAGGGCAGAGACCTCTCATATATATGCAGGATGTAACAGGGAAGAGACATTGTTGGATAAAAACAAATCCTGATTACCACTCCTAGAACAGTGATTCAAGTTGTGTGCCCCACCTGTAGTGGGCCAAAAATACATCTTTTATTCTCACAACAAGAAGGGCACTTTTGACAGGGGAAGGAAAGAAAAGGAGACTTCTAGAGAAAATTACAAGTACTGAGATTTAACAAGGTGCGGATGAGTGTGTAACACTCACTAAATTGAACCCCTGGGTCTATAAATGTCATCATTTACATCAAATAATCACCATCAACAGCGGCTGAAATGTCTAACACTGGCTTCAGTCCTTTTCAGAGACTTCAGTCCTTTTTCTATTCACTGGGGAGTAGAGTTAGGGAGGACAGCAGCTACTAGCTATAGCTTGTACTTTACTTATATGGGGAAAATAATTCAGCTGTAAATTCCAATTGTGTTGTTCCTTAATCAGGAAAGAGTGAACATTACTCCTCAAAGTGACATGCGATCCAGGAGACAGATTTACGACACTAAATATGCAATCAAAATATTGACATTTTCTTATTCAGATTATATCTCTTTCCCCCCCCCCCCCCAAAAAATCTGAAAGTTCATAAATAGTAGATTCACAGGGATAATCCTAAAACAGAGAGCTATTGCCGTCTTCCACTTGTGGCTCATGGTAGGAAGTGAGCAAACCAGTGGCTGTCTGCACAACTTCTGGAAAACAGGACTCTAACTTGGAATCTGTATTCTAACTTTCCTCTTGCGTTCCATTTAAGAGGATAACTCCATTAGAATAACACTTTCATCTTGACTAAATACAAAGAGTTCTATAAGGCAGAACAAGTAGAGATGCACAATTTTTAAATATCAGGTCCTAGGCCATATTTTAGAGGATGCTGTCCATTCAACTTGTTTTATCTTCAAAAAGAGAATAAGAGAGAAAAAAAAAAAAGCCCATGTTTTTGGCTATTTAGAAACATTACTCTTGCCCTGTGTAGACTCCTCCTGACTTAAAATTTCCCATTAATTATAAAGATGCATGACAAAACATGGATAATTTCTGAGATGTCAAACGTTTCAACCAAGTTCTGTATTAGAGTGTGTCTTATGCCAGAACCTCACCCAGGTTGACCCCACCGTCTGACTAATTTACTACTGAGAAGCAGTTGTAAATAGAGGAAAAATGTCACTGTATCCTTTTGGGGAGAAGATCTTTACCTTTTTAAAAATTTACATACAGTTCTCATTATTTTATCAGGGCTTAAGAATATTTCATTTTTATTAGTTTTAAAGTCTTGTCTGAAAAGATCACTTGAGTTCTTAAAACACTTCTTAGGAATAAAAGGTTAGCAATCAAAAGACTTGAGCAAATGCTGATGTTAGTGATTTCTTGTTGGTAGCCTAAATCCCATCCTGCTGGCAAACTCTTTAGAATTTCTCAAATGATGGGACAGGACTAAAAGAACCCTCTACTTTGATTTATGTAGTAACAAATTTCAAATATGGGTTTGAAATACCTTGCTTGTATATACATCTACACATACAAACAAACACCTCCCAAATATTCGAGAGTTAAGGAAGAACCCAATTGGTCAAATTAGCTAATCTAGACCATAATAAGATTCATTCACCATTACTTCTACTGCTACAAAGGATACTGTCAAATGATATTAGCCATCAATTATCAAACACAGTTTGTGTAGCCTCTATGAAGCTTTAAGTCTGCAAAGATGTTTAAATATATACTTGACACTTGAACAAACTATAATAGCCATCTTTGTGGTGATCAAGGACTCTATAGTATCTAAAATGTTCTTAGCCATGCAAATTTACATAGGTACTTTTAACTTACTGAACTTTTAATAAGAGCACTAAACACATCTAAATAAAACAGAGGCTGAAAAGTGAAAACTAGCATTGACATTTGAAGAGTCAGCCAGAGACCCAGACGAACTGAGCTTAAAGATATATCCAAGTCAGAAAAGGATATCTGCCTGGATATTCAGACACCGAGCACCTCAGAGCATGTGACTCTTAAAAAAAGATGCTCAGTATGAAGAACATGATACCTCTGTGGATTTCAGGGAATAAAATACAAACAGAAAATAAAGAAATATCAAAATAACTGATCTTGCAATATCCTGTAATCACAACTAAGGAGACAAGAAAGGCAGCACAGCGCTCTTCTTTTAAGGGAAGAATTTTTGAAGCCATGTTTCCTTTAAGCAAGAGTGACCTCTGGTGACTTTTTAATTACACCTCAGTGTACTATGTTAAATTATTCTACAATTCTTTTATACTAGCAAATCATTTAGTACTAGTCATTTTTAATTTCTTAGCAAAGTGGTAAATGCTTTACTCCAGGACCTAAGGATTTCATGTAAATGCCCCCATTTAAATTAATTCATGGAAATTGTGCCCAAAGCTAAATTAAAATTCTGTCTGAAACACGGGGCAGTATTTTCTTAAAGGAGACTAAGGCTCATTTTCAGAAGTGACTCATATATTATGGCATTAAATGAGCTGATACTACACGATGACAACACAAACTTATCACAGCCTCGGGGAATATATGGATGAATGCTGGAAGGGTAACTATTTGTACAAAATGCTTTTCACTTTAGCACAAACTTCCTGGTAAGGGAAGAGTTCCCCAGCCCACCCCACCCCCAGATAAAACTGGATACCCGGCAACAAGGTCGGTTTCTAACATGCCTACTAGCACTTTCTTGAAATGCATAATAGCTTGCCTTGCTCCCTACAACCTGATTTTTAAAAAATTCTTGAGGGGGATTGGGTGTGGATGTAGGACTAAGGGGACTTTCTTAAAATCCCTCAAGGAAAGAAAAGCCCTATGATGGAGATTTCAATCTGAATAACACTTCAAAACCTTTTTCTGATTTCCAGATTAAAATGCCTTGAGCTCCGCTGAGTCAATCTGGCTAGCATCTTTAGATCAGACTCACATTGCCAGTCCAGAACTGAGAGGTTAATACATCTTCACTGAACCAACAAAATCAGAAACACAGCACATCACAATATACAGGCATGTGCACTTGCAAATGAACCTGAATGGCAGGTTATGTTTTTCCTTTAAGCAAAAGCCTTCTACTTCTGAGGGGTCTATCCTTCTCGTAATTCTGGGGACTATCCAGGTTTGCCGCCTGGGCTCTGCTGCGGAGCCTGCCCGCCGCTGCAGCGCCCGAGCTCTTGGTACCCGATTCCGCAGGGCGCCAACTGCAAACATCTATGCTAATGCAGGACACGGCCAGGTCGGCCAGCGATTTCTTTTCTGACATAAATGCTGCAAAATGTATTCATAGTAAAAAGAAATAAATGACATATTGGCGTGCTCTTCTCTCCTCATCTCCTGCAATTCTCGCTCTGGTCTCTCTCTGCCTCAATATTCTCATGCTAATTTTAGATTTTACTAGAACTTGAGCTTTCTCAATTAATATTCAAAACAACAGCACACAGACAAAATTCAGCTCCAGACAAGTTAAAACAGGCTTTGTGTATTACGGACTTGACAAGTGGAAAAACCATTGTAAACCATCCTATCCAAGCGTTGGGACTTGGCGATGTTTTTTAAATGCCTCATTTTCAGAAACAGGCCAGTGATTCCATTTGTAAAATTCAATTATTTTTTAAAAAACACGAATTCTAAGTTGCCAGTATAAGTTTTAAAAGATTTGCTGTACTCACAAGTATTCCCTGCTGCTAATGTACTCCAGGGCTGGGCAGACAAAAGAAAGAGCATCCTGAGACAGGCTCCCGCGGCGGGATCCATGTTCACAGTCGCCGGGCTCCCCCTCCCAAAACCCATGGCGTCCAGACAGCTGCTCTGAGCCGGGGTCTGCAAGCTCCCGCCCGCTCAGGGTAGCCAGCGCTCCCTCCTCCCGGCTCGGCGAACCCGCGCAGCCGGCGGG
>NW_006784707.1:858632-866565 GCF_000442215.2 Lipotes vexillifer | reverse complement strand
CCCACCCCCACCCCAACCCGCTCCCGCCGCTCTGCGAGCTCCACGCGTCCCGGGCGCTCCTGGCGGTGGCGGGAGGAAGTGCGAGTCAAGTCGGTGAAGGTCTTCAACCTGCGCTTGCCCGAATCCGAGTCCGCGGTCCTAGCTCCTTCATCTGCAGGTTTCCCACCCTGAACAGCAGAGCAGTTCAGTGGACTTCAGTCTGAGACCGAGCTTCACCACGCTGATGATGCTTGAACATTAACACTGATGCTAGGAAAAATGTGAGGTGTTTTTTTTTTTTTTTTTGGTTGAAAAGAAGTTAGGACAAGTAACTAATGCGGTTTGAAGAAAATATTTACATGTACTGAGAACTGTTGTAAAAAAAGACTGCTTTTGTTTTCTCAACTCATTTAATGATTCACATTTAAAAATAAAAACCTAAAGAACCTTATTATGGTAATCATTTCGAAATATATACGGTTATATATACAGTGTTATGTGTCAAAATACATCTCAATAAAGCTGGAAAAAATTAAAATTAAAAAATAATTAATTAAAACACTGACCCGACTTCTACTATAATGTCAGCATTTTATTATGTATATTCCTACTTGGAGATTTGAGAATTGTGGTCAGCAGATATATAAAACTAAAAACTGGCATCCTGGGAGAAGGAATCTTACTCCAAATATCATCATGGAAGTGACCTTATGTTAAGTAGGTAAATTGAATACGTTTAATTGGAGAATGAAGAGTTTTGAATCAACTTCTATATACTGTATGTGTATTCCTTTCCATTCAAATTCTTTAATACAGTTACCCAAAAGTTCATATTGAAAAATGATGGAATATAAAAGGCATCTTAAATAAATAAATAAATGGGTAGATAGATCAATTGTTTCAGAGTATACAAATAGAGGCCTGATGGCCCATGGAGGAAGAAGGATTTCAAGATCCATGACCTTGAGGTAAGTCATGTGGCCTCCTCTACTTCCTAAAGAGGCTGCCAGCAGATGTAAATGAAGGAGGTATGAGCATGGCATCACTAGGATCAATACTCTCCTAAAACTGTGACCAGACTCATGACAAATGTGCTGAGACTTAGGAACAGGGTCCAGGCATTCTTGTACCATCCAAAGTGATTAGAATATGAAAGTAACTTTAACCTTGAGCAGGGCATTATATGCCTGAGAACAAAGCAGAAAAGGTGTTTTTATTATTTCTATTCTGCAACCTGGGTAAAAAACAAAAACAGGAATAGAAAATGTAAATAGCTTGGCAAGGCCACAGAATTTACAAGTAGAATTTGACCCAAATATGTAGATTCTGATCCCAACTTTCCAGCTTTCTCCACTCCTACTCAGGGCCCCTGGGAATCAGGAACTCTTCCCACCCACCCCATCAATCAGCAGTCCTGGGAAACACTGAGCAAAGCTTGCTCAGAGGGTGAATTTAGAACCTTGAAAAAAGCCACAAGCGGTAGAGTGACCTTCATTTATTAGTCAGACATTTTCCCAGTGCCTACTACATGTCCCAGAACCTGAATATCTTATTTCTAATTTTTAAAGCAAAACTAAATTAATGATTTACATTAAGTGTCTAATATTTTTTAAAGCCTATACAATAGGCTGTGTGTGTGTGTGTGTGTGTGTGTGTATAAACTAAATAAATGGTCACAGCATTCCTTTGATGTTACTATGCCCATTTAATGGATAGACTAACCTCAGAGAGTTTAATGGATGTGTCACAAAGCAAGCCAGACTTGGAAGCCAGGTCAGCTGGTAAATTACTTGAGCAGACATTCAGGATGGATTTTCACAAGTCAGAGATGAAACAGCGCACGAGGAATTGAGATTTGCAGGCCGATGTCCTTGTGCAGTGCACAGCATTGACCACTGGACAGCGCTGGGGCTATTACATGATCTTCCAAGACAAGGGCAGCCCCGGGTGAGGAGGCTTGAAGAGACCATGCAAAGCAGGGCCCAAAGCAGGGACTTGCTAGCAGACAGCTGATGCGACTTCTGGTTTTACCCCTTTCCAGCTGCCTTCTTTCGCTGGAGACTTCGTGGCTTTGTGCTTCACTTTTCTTGTTTGTAGAATGGTAATGATAGCCGGTCATAGAGCCATTATGCAATTACAGGTCTGAAACCCCCACAAAGGGCTGGAAACTACTGAGCATTCCATGTACCAGCCCCAGAGCTGCCCCGGGAGTTGGTACCCACCTGTGAGACCCCTGGCAGCTGCTCAGCATCTGTGATCCTCAGCTTCGTTGTCTGTTTCATAAGATAATAGAAGTCTTACCAGCAGAGAACTGATCCAAGGGTTATAGGAGAAAATGAATGTCAGGTACTTAACACCATGCTCATCCACAGGGCACTGGATCAGGTAGGCTGTTGCTAGAGCTCCGGGCTCAGAGGAGAAAGGATGCCTAACGGGACCACCAAGGTCTCCAAGCTAAATCCTTGCAGGTCAGGAGCGGTCCACTGCATTCTGTGACCTGTTTCCACAGCCCTTTGCTCTTTTATATAAGATAATAGATAACCAACAAGGACCTACTGACATTCTGTCATAATCTATATGGGAAAAGAATCTATAAAAGAATGGATATATGTATATGTATAACTGAATCACTTTGCTGTACAACTGAAACTAACACAATATTGTAAATCAGCTATACTCCAATATAAAATTAAATTAAATTTAAAAAAATCAAAACAAGGAAAGATGAAGAAAATGTGTAGATATAATCTTGCACATTTCTATAAGTGATGATTCAAACCCCACAAATCATGCACATGCATGTATGTATGTGTCTGCAGAGTTCACACAAAACACAAAAGAGAACTTGAAATCAGCACGAGTCACAAATAAAAGACAAGAAATCAAGTTCCGATGTTCAGAAGTGTGTGGACCCTCATATGTGTAAGCGCAGACAGGCTGCCTAGGAAAGTATATTCTAAGTGAAACTACACCCTTGGCATTTCCTGACCAAAGTCTTCTGTTTTCCTGCTCACCTGGGAGCAGTCCCTGCACTCAGGATTCCCTACCCTGAGAAGAGGAAAGATCAACTCACCCCACTCGAATGAAATCCTTTCTCAATGCTCTCCATAGATCAAAACATGACTCCATTCATTTTTCTTCTTTATTCAGCAGTTTTCTCCCTGTAAATTATATCTGCATATTTTATTTAAATCTGGGAATACATTTAATTTTACTCTTGCAATGGGAACAGATTTATCATTAAATCCTCTGAAAGAATACTGTGAATAAAATATAATAGTATTTCTATTAGGAGACATTTTTCCCATAAGCCCCCAGGCAACAAATCCTGAAGAACAATTATGGAGAGACAGACTCCAGCGAGAAGAAATGTCACATGTGTGATATAAAACACACACTGCACAGCGTCTTTGCAGGTTATCTCTGATGAGCTGTGTTCCCTATAACTAGCCCTTGGAAGACCTGGTTTTAACAACCAAAGGATTATGCATCTAATTACATAAATCTCAGTTAGAGACTAGTCAGCCTCATATTTTTACCCGAAAAACTAGGTTCACCTCTTGGTGGGTGTCGAGCCAAAAGACACAACCAAGACAAAGAGTGAGAGAAGGAAGGATTTGTTACTTGCAGCAAGTAAGTGGAACACCAGGGATCTTTCCCAAAGCAGTGTCTCCCCAAACAGCAAAACTGGGGAAGTTTTAAGCTAAGGGTACATGTATATTCATGAAAGGGCTTGGGAAGTAGGCAGAGGCCAGGCTTTAGTTGATTGAAATCCAGAGGATCAGAAAAGGTCAACGCCATCATCCCTTAGGTTCCATTTCACGTGGTGGTTGAGTGCTTCAGGCTAATCTTTACCATGGAAACAGAACTGGAAGTCTTTACAACCAATACATTATTACTATTACTACTTCTCTTGCCTGATAACAGTCAGCATTCTTGTTTTCCCTTAAGATCCTTAATTACTAAGACCTGTTCAAGGGCAAGCACTCTGGCCAGGCTTAGATCACAAAATGGCTTGGACCAAATTAATAGGTGTTCTCTTATGTCCAGAAAGCCATGCCTGGTTTTCTTTCTCGATAGACCCCCTACCTTATCTGCTTATAATATTTCTTTCCAATTCAGCCCATTTCAACCCAGTAGGACTTTGGGGGACTAACACTGGTATCTAAGATAGAATAAACCACAACTAAGAACTTGAAGTATAAAAGCAATACCGCATGGTATTTCCCAAAGTGCTTAATAAACATTTCACAGGATTGCACATAAACAACACATTTTTCCTGACATTCTGGCACAAGTAGAATAAGAGAGGCTTAACATTAAAATGAAGTGTAGAGTCAGCTGTCCAGCATTCCACACAATTCAACCACCACAGCCTCCAATATCATCTTGCACACATGTCCACTGATGGCAGCAGCTGAGGTGCATACATATAGAGAAAAAGGAGATTCTAGAACTTCCTTCTATCATATCACAAAGAAGGATAAATTCACAGAATCAACTACATGAGTGTCCAGGAAAAAAAATTCTTTTTTTTTTTTAAACTTTTTCTTTTTTTTTTTTGTGGTGTCTCCCGTTGCGGAGCACAGGCCCTGGACCTGCAGGCTCAGCGGTCATGGCTCATGGACGCAGCCGCTCCGCGGCATGTGGGATCTTCCCGGACCAGGGCACGAACCCGTGTCCCCTGCATTGGCAGGCGGACTCTCAACCACTGCACCACCAGGGAAGCCCTTAAACTTTTTAAATTGAGATATGTTATACCCTTTAAACAAAATTTCTAATTTTATGAAAGGCATAAAAGGTAACAATTTTTCTTTACTTCTTTGGGGTAGGAAGAGTGTATCCTTAAAAGTTCTTTTCTAATTTAAAATTAAAATCAATATCTGATCTTGACATAAGAATTTTTCTATTGAGGTATAATTGACATAGAGCACTATATTAGTTTCAGGTGTACAATTCAATGATTTGACATTTGTGTGTATTGCAAAATGAACATCACAGTAAGTCTGTTTACCGTCAATCACCATACACAGTCACTGATTTTTTTCTTTTTTCTGTGATGAGAACTTTTAAGATTTACTTGTGGCAACCTGTAAATATGCACTACAGTATTAATAACTATATTCACCATGCTATACATTACATCCCCGTGGCTTATTTATTTTATAACTGGAAATTTGTACCTTTTGAACCTCCTTCACTCATGTCACCTACTTCCCACTCCCATCCCCACCCCCCACAGTCTGGCAACCAACTATCTGTTCTCTGTATTTATGAGCTCCTTTTTTTTTCTTTTTAAGATTACTCATATAAGTGAGATCATAGGTTATCTTTCTCTAACTTATTTCACTTAGCATAATGCTCTCGAAGTCCCTCCATGTTGTCACAAATGGCAAAATTTCCTTTTTATTAAATGGCTCAATAGTATTCCAGTGTGTGTATCACATTTTTTTATCCATTCACCCATCAATGAACACTAAAGTTGTTCCCATGTCTTAACTATTGTAAATAATTCTGTAATAAACATGGGTGTGCATATATCTTTTGGAGTTAGCGTTTTCATTTTCTTTGTATAAATACACAGAAGTGAAATTGCTGAATCATATGGTAGTCCCAGTTTTGATCTTTTGAGGAAACTCCATGCTATTTTCCATACTGTCTGTACCAATTTACATTCCCACCGAGAGTGCACAAGTGTCTCCTTCTCTCTACATCCTTGCCAACACTTGTTAGTTCTTATCTTTTGATGATAAACATACAAACATGTGTGAAGTGATATCTCACTGTAGTTTCGATTTGCATTTCCCTGATGATTAGTGATGTTGAGCATCTTTTCCTATAACTGTTGGTCAACTGTATGTGTTCTTTGGAAAAATGTCTATTCAGATCCTTTGCCCACTTTTAATTAGATTGTTTGTTTGTTTGCTATTGAGTTGTGTGAGATCTTTTTATATATTAGATATTAGCCCATTATCAGATATATGATTTGCAAATATTTCTCCCATTCAATTGGTTGCCTTTTCATTTTGTTGATGGTTTCCTTTACTGTACAAAAGCTTTTTAGTTTGATGTAGTCTCACTTGTTTATTTTTACTTTTATTGCCTTTGCTTTTGGTGTCATATCCAAAAACTCATGGCCACAACCAATGTCCAGGAGCTTACCGTGTATGTTTTCTTCTAGGAGTTTTATAATTTCAGGTCTTAAATTCAAGTCTTTATTCCATTTTGTGTTAATTTTTGTATGGTGTAAGGTAGTAGTCTAGTTTTATTCTTTTGCATATGGCTGTCCAGTTTTGCCAACACCATTTGTTGAAGAGACTGTCCTTTCTCCATTGTATATTCTTGGCTCCTTTGTGATAAATTAAGTGACTGTATATGTGTGCGTTTATTTCTGAGCTCTCTATTCTGCTCCATTCATCAGTGTGCCTGTTTTTATACCAATACCATACCATAGTTTTGTAATATAACTCAAAATCAGGAAGCATGATGCTTCCAGCTTTGTTCTCTCTTAAGATTGCTTTGGTTATTCAGGGTCTTTTGTTGTTCCTTACACATTTTAGGATTTTTTTTGCTCTGTTTCTGTGTAAAATGCCATCGGAATTTTGATAGGGATTGAATTGAATCTGTAGATTGCTTCTGGTAGTATGGACAGTTTAACAATATTAATTCTTCTAATCTATGAGCCACAGAATATCTTTCCATTTATTTGTGTCTTCTTCAGTTACTTTCATCAGTGTCTTATAGTTTTCAGTGTACAGGTCTTTAACCTCCATGGTTAAATTTATTCATAGGTATTTTATTCTTTTGTTGCAATTGTAAGTGGTATTGTTTTATTACTAGCCTATAGAAATGCAACCAATTTTTGTATACTGATTTTGCATTCTGCAACATTACTAAAGTTGTTTATTAGTTCTAACAGGTATTTTTTGGTGGAGTCTTTAGAGTTTTCTATATATAATATCATGTCATCTGCAAATATTGACAATTTTACTTCTTCCTTTCCAGCTGGATGCTGCTAATTTCTTTTTTTTTTTTTTTTTTTTTTGCCTAATTTCTCTGACTAGGACTTATAATAACTATGCTGAATAAAAGTGGCGAAAGTGGGCATCTTTCTCTTATTCCTGATCTTAGAGGAAAAGCACAGAGTATGACATCAGCTATGGGCTTCTCATATATGGCCTTTATTGTGTTATAACCAATTTGATTTTATTGCAAAGAATTGAATCTAAATTCAACCATAAGCATTTTAATGATTATCATTAAAAGTCTTTTAAATTGAGAACGAAACTGAGAACTTGTAATAGTGCTGGATAATTAAAAAAAATACACCCTTAAGGATTAAGTTTATTCCATAATTCCAGTGGTATTTTTTTAGGCTGAAGTAATGGTGAATGAAGTACTCCAATGTAGAGGAATCTTGAAAATACTCTGAGTGAAATTAGTCAGTCATAAGGAACCATATATTATATGAGCCCATTGATATGAAATGTCAAAAAGGACAAACCTATAGAGACAGATAGTAGATGAGTGTTTGCTTGTGGCTGTGGGAGATGGGAGACTTGTAGGCTAGAAAAAGAAAGATTTCTTTTTTTTGGAAATTGATAACATTTCCAAAAATTTTTTTATCAATAAAATTGATAAAATAGATTGTGGAGATGAATGCACAACTCTGTGAATATACAAAAAAATATTGAATTGGACACTTTAAGTAGGTGAATTGTACAGTAGGTGAATTATATCTCAAAGCTGTTTTTAAAAAGGAATACAGAAACTCTAGAAAAACATTGAATCCATTGACATCTACTTTACCACACTATTCCAAATAGAAATGTAACTGAAAAATGGAAGTTAAAAAACATAAGCAGCAATATCCGTTATTTACTGCCATAATAACGCTGTGAATCAACCAGAAACCTCAGTGGCAGACACCACTTTACTGAGCTCAGGGGTCTCA
>NW_006784707.1:845950-858622 GCF_000442215.2 Lipotes vexillifer | reverse complement strand
TCAGCAGGTGTTCTGGTCTCCTGCTCCCCTGCCTTGGGGAGGCTGTTGTCTGCTGATGGAGAATGGCCCCATCTGAGATGACTGGACTTGTGTATCATTGCACAGCAAACAAACCCAGGCACCTCTCACAGTGGTGGCACAGAGCTAAGAGAAGAAGCAGAAAAATACAAGTCTGTTCTGATCTTCATGTGTCACATCAGCTGGCATTCCACTGACCAAAGTAAATCTCATAACCTAACTCGGGATCAAGGGTCAGGAGAAGAGATTCTGCCTCTTCAGTAAAAGGAGCTGAAAAGTCACGTGGCAAAGAGGGTGAATCCAGGAGGGTGAAGAATGAGGACCATTTAGACCTCAGTCTCTGCCTAGCACAGGGTATTTGTGATGGAAAAAAATTGAGCAGAAATTAAATATTTGCCATCTGGCAGCTTCACTTTCTAGCCATTTTCACTTAAAATTGTATCAGAAACTTTGAAATACCTTTCTTTCTGTTTCATCTTTATTTAGGTAATAGAAACATTTAACATTTTTGTAATTTAGTTAAAATAATGGCTACATAATTCAAGTATATTCAAAAGCAAATAGAATCTAACTTATAATAGCAAGTTTTGATATAAATGCCACTGGATGATACTGTGAGTATGTGACATGAGCTGGATGACTTGCTTTTTTCTTTTGCAAAGATAACTACTTTTTAAAATGCTTTTCTAGATGTTCTTGTCTTATCACAGAAATACATTCTTTTTTTTTTTTTTTTTTTTTAATGTTGGGGGTATGAGTTTATTAATTAATTAATTTATTTTTGCTGTGTTGGGTCTTAGTTTCTGTGCGAGGGCTTTCTCTAGTTGTGGCAAGCGGGGGCCACTCTTCATCGCGGTGCGCAGGCCTCTCACTATTGCGGCCTCTCTTGTTGCGGAGCACAGGCTCCAGACGCGCAGGCTCAGTAGTTGTGGCTCACGGGCCCAGTCGCTCTGCGGCATGTGGGATCCTCCCAGACCGGGGCCCGAACCCGTGTGCCCTGCATTAGCAGGCGGATTCTCAACCACTGCGCCACCAGGGAAGCCCCAGAAATACATTCTTATATGTATATGTATAATTTGCATAGAGAAGTGTTAATAACAACTCCCTACACACACACACACACACTTCCATTGCTCTATTGTTATGCCATTGACATAACAGATGATAACTAGTTTCCTTCATGTCCATACACACATTTATAGGATTGGGTTCATTTTCCTTGTATTGTGATTACAATATGATGTTATTCCTCAGCTTGAACTAGATTAAAATTTTGCATTTGTATTTTTCATTTCCATGTGGAAAATGAACTCTTATTTTTGCCTGTCAGTCTAAAACCACTTTGAATCGTAAATTGGTCTCCTAAGACCTCTTTTTGTTGTTGTTGTAACCTTTTCTACATGGTGGACTTTATTAGTTACATTAATTAAATAACAAATGCCCACCTTATTAAGCTGGGTATGCTTTAATCCACAGCTACAAATCAAAAGAAAGAAATGATTATAACATTAGAGTTAAAAAACAAAAAGCTTTGGTTGATTTTTTTTGTAAAGAATGATTTAAAAGGAATCTAAAGTCGCTCCTTTATTTGGAGGCTTAAGTAATTGTACCTGCCAGGTAATAAAGAGAGGGATGCCTCTCACTTACCACCCCCTTTTGTGTGTTTCAATTACAGGAAAGGTTAATGGTGCTGAACAGCTGAGGTATGAAGGCACCTTTCATTATCTTCCCCGTCAGAAGTCCCCAGAGCCCGTTCACCTTCCCTCCATGTTTATGGGAAAAGACACAGTGTTCTCTCACAGCCCAGAGTACATGAGAACCAACTTCTCACAGTCTAGCAGATCTTTGCCAGCGTTTTCTGGAAAACAATTCTGCCCCTTTCAGAGCCAGCGTGCCATGTAATTTGAACTCAAATACCAACATCATTTAGAATGACTGAAATAATACCTTGATCTTGTGACTTGTATAGTCTCATTCTTCTAAATTTTAACTTTAATGATGCTTATTTATTAAGCAAGTACAGAGTATATGGGCAGAATTTTTCTTTGAATTTTTTATATTGAATGAATTGAAATAATTGGGATGTTAAAGGATTAGGGAATGATAATGAACATGTATGTACCGAAGCATTTACTCTGTACTAGGTAGGTTCTTTTCTGTATCTTATCATAATGCCACCAAACGTTAAAATTTAAAACAATCTATAGGTGTCCCTTTATGACCCCTCTTCTCTGAATATCGTCCTCCATGTTGACTCCATCAGGATTCACTTACCTAGAAACAATAGGTAACCTGTGACCAGGGCAGATGTTCAGGGAATGGAAAGGAAATTATGACTCCACCAAATCTCTCTTGCACAAGTACAGATGTGTTTGTATTTAGCCTGAGACAAAAACTTTGTTCCTTTTCCTTCATTATTGTTCCTAACATGCAACAGAGGCAATTGTAGGAAAGGCAGTATGGCCCTAAATTCCCCCTCAGCTGACCTTTAAGAACTTCAGACATTTTCCAAAGAAGATTTTGATCTAGGGAAGGACATCAAGCTCCAAGTTAAGGTGGAATATGTGGGAAAAAGGTCACTGGGATAGGGTTGACAGGTAAAATACACAATGCCCAGATAAATTTGAACTTCATATAAATATGTAGTTTGGCAGACATACTTACAATCAACAAATATAAATTTGGCAACTTAACATTGCACTGCACCACGGTACAGATGACAGATGATTTTAAAAAGGAGGGTCATGGGGATATAAAAAAAGAATGTGAAACTCAGAGTTTTTTCTAGGGTAAGGGTCAAGAAACTGGCATGAGGGCCAAATCTGCTTTGTTCCTGTCTCAACAATGTTTCATTGAAACACTGCCACACCCATTCATTAAGTACAGTCCAAGGCTGCTTTCACTCTACAGTGGCAGCCTTCAGTAGTTGCAGGTCCACAGAGCCTAAATATTTACTATCTGGCCCTTTAACCAAAAAAAAAAAAGAAAAAAAAAAGAAAAAAAAGTCCCAGTTAAACTGCTAAAATTACAATTGTCATTCTAAATACTCACTATTTCCCATCTCTGATGAAAGGCTTCTTTCCATAGGCATGCCTGATATTATAAAGCTGAAAATATGTAGGCTTTTAAATAAGTAATAAATATTATTCTACTCAATGGATTTAAACATAAGGCAATATTGTCACTTTACGAAAAATAAAAAGAGCTTTGAGAATTTTTTCCTTATGTCCACATTTGTGTTTGACAACTCCAGACCACCTAATGCAAACTTTCATTTCTCAGCAAAATGAAGCAGAGAATATTACAAAAGACTCAGCGATGTCAAATCCATCCACCAGCTAGATCTCCAATTTTCAGCACAACATTTCGTGCCAGATGTGGCTCAATGTGGCTTAAAGAAGCAATTGTTTAATTCTCATGTGGAGAACTATTGTTCTGGAAGAATGAGGGCATTATAGGATTAATCTCCAAGTAGTAAGAAGAAAAGCTAGGTTTACAAACTCTGTATGACTCTATATGTGCCAGTGAGTAGCTGGAAGTAAGCATTCTATTGGAAGATAGGATTTTATTCCTCAGGAAACCAGCACACTCCTGGGACCCTGGGGTGAAGCCATTTGATGGGTGGGTAGCATGAGAAAGGTCTGGCAAACAAAGTCACCCCATGATGCTGATGCAGACAGCTGGCAGAGACAAGATAAAGTTCACACAGTGACTTGAGGCTTTAAAACCTAGTCTGCAAACAAAAAGTAGAGAAGAAAATTCTATTTCTAATCTACCAGTGAAAGATGTGCATTTAATTTTCAGATTATGAAAGTATCGAAGGAGAAAGGCTGGGCTGTCATGAGTGGCAGTGCTTCAGCTGCCAGGACTCCACTCAGAGGCTCAGTGATAAGTGAGAGTGAGCCCAGACTACTGCCAACGCCATGGCCACAGACCGAAGAACACACGGGGAGGGGTTTCCTAATTGTGTATGGTAAATAACCCTGCATGCAAATCCTCCAAGCCACGATCTGGATAGTGTATTAGAGCAAAGAAGAAATAAAGAAAACAGGCAGGTTGACATTGAGGAGAGAGGACCAAATCAGTTTCCATAGACTTGAGGCTCTGTGGACCTAGGGAAGGAGATGGTACAGAGCCCGACAGGAAAGGAGACAAGGAAGGCATTGGAGCTCTGCTCCTCACCAGAGCTCTCTAAATCTCAGTATCCACATTTTCTTAAAATTTATTTATTTTGATTTATTTTATTTTTGGTTGCATTGGAATCGTGGGCTTTCTCTAGCTGCGGCAAGCGGGAGCTGCTCTTTCTTGTGGTGCGCAGGCTTCTCATTGCGGTGGCTTCCTGTTGCAGAGCACTGGCTCTAGGTGCGGGCTTCAGTAGTTCTGGCTCGCAGGCTTAGCTGCTCCACAGCATGTGAGATCTTCCCAGATCAGGGGTCCAATCCCCTGCATTGGCAAGTGGATTCTTAACCACTGCACCACCAGAGAAGCCCTCAGTATCTACATTTTTAATATGAGAATAAAATCACGTGTATTTTATAGAAACACTTCCTGGAAAATGGTCATGGCCAGAAATATCATGAAACTTCAATAAATGGCTTATATTTAAAATTAGTAACAGAAATAAATATAAGAATCTAATAAGAATATGTTTTATAACCTAATGCATTTTGTTCTTCACTTTATTTATTTATTTATTTATTTACATCTTTATTGGAGTATAATTGCTTTACAATGGTGTGTTAGTTTCTGTTTTATAACAAAGTGAATCAGTTATTCATATACATATGTTCCCATATGTCTTCCCTCTTGCATCTCCCTCCCTCCCACCCTCCCTATCCCACCCCTCTACGTGGTCACAAAGCACCACCGAGCTGATCTCCCTGTGCTATGCCGCTGCTTCCCACTAGCTATCTATTTTATGTTAGGTAGTGTATATATGTCCATGCCACTCTCTCACTTTGTCACAGCTTACCCTTCCCCCCCCCCATATCCTCAAGTCCACAGTAGTGGATCGTTGGGTCATATGGTAGTTCTATTTGTAGTTTTCTGGGGTTTCGTTTCTTTTTATGGCTGAGTAATATTCCATTGTATATATGTGCCACATCTTCTTTATCCATTCATCCGACGACGGGCACTTAGGTTGTTTCCATCTCCGGGCTATTGTAAATAGAGCTGCAATGAACATTTTGGTACATGACTCTTTCTGAATTCTGGTTTCCTCAGGGTATATACCTAGTAGTGGGATTGCTGGGTCATATGGTAGTTCTATTTGTAGTTTTTTAAGGAACCTCCACACTGTTCTCCATAGTGGCTGTATCAATTCACATTCCCACCAGCAGTGCAAGAGTGATCCCTTTTCTCCACACCCTCTCTAGCATTTATTATTTCTAGATTTTTTGATGATGGCCATTCTGACTGCTGTGAGATGATATCTCATTGTAGTTTTGATTTGCATTTCTCTAATGATTAATGATGTTGAGCATTATTTCATGTGTTTGTTGGCAATCTGTATATCTTCTTTGGAGAAATGTCTATTTAGGTCTTCTGCCCATTTTTGGATTGGGTTGTTTGTTTTCTTGTTATTGAGCTGCATGAGCTGCTTGTAAATTTTGGAGATTAATCCTTTGTCAGTTGCTTCATTTGCAAATATTTTCTCCCATTCTGAGGGTTGTCTTTTGGTCTTGTTTATGGTTTCCTTTGCTGTGCAAAAGCTTTGAAGTTTCATTAGGTCCCATTTGTTTATTTTTGTTTTTATTTCCATTTCTCTAGGAGATGGGTCTAAAAGGATCTTGCTGTGATTTATGTCATAGAGCGTTCTGCCTATGTTTTCCTCTAAGAGTTTGATAGTTTCTGGCCTTACATTTAGGTCTTTAATCCATTTTGAGCTTATTTTTGTGTATGGTGTTAGGGAGTGTTCTTGGATCACTCATTTCTATCCCAAAGATTTAATCTATAACATCATGGTCTCTAAGCTGTAGTTTATATTATGTTTGCCACGAGTTGCTGTGATGAAATGTTACTGTTTTTAGTCCTATAGTTCCTGTAGTTTCTTGTTGCAGTGTTACAAACTAATGTTTCCCAAAAGTAATTTTTGTATGAATAAACAAATAAAAGTGAGAAGCACTCCTATGAAGCCCTTATTAAATATTAAAGGATAAACAGTTCTAATTTAAAAATAAAAGAATTATAATTTTAAGTGCAAATTTTTTTTTTTTTTTGTTATATGTGGGCCTCTCACTGCTGTGGTCTCTCCCATCGCAGAGCACAGGCTCCGGACACACAGGCCCAGTGGCCATGGCTCACAGGCCCAGCTGCTCCGTGGCACGTGGGATCCCCCTAGACCGGGGCACAAACCCACGCCCCCTGCATCGGCAGGCGGACTCTCAACCACTGTGTCACCAGGAAGCCCTTAAGTGCAAATTTGACTAATTGTGCTTTTCAAAATCTACTGTCAAATATTTTCCACAACAGTAAATCTAAGTTATGATAAAAAAATTCCTTGTGAAATCACACCTGACAAAATGAACTCTAATTAAGTATAATATCTCCTATCTAAACACATTCTTAAATAATTATTTCAATTTAAAATAAAGAAATTATCAAATGGGGTTGGAATTTGTCAGTTGGTTATCTCTCCATGAAGCACCACTAAGTTTATTAAACCTTCATTAGCAAGTGAGAACACCACCTTGGCAGAATCTTAGCAGTAGTCAGAAGCAGGAGTTGTGGGAACATATTTACAAGATTAGGGGTCTGAACTCCAATGGTTTAAGGTGGATTTTCAAGATGGGAATCTGACTGGGTTTGGGAAAAACTCATGACATAACAGTTTTGATTCTGTGCTACAAAGGCAACTCAGTAGAGAAAAGATTGTCTGTTCAACAAATAGTCCTGGAGCAATTTGATCCTTGTGTAAATAAAAAATAAATTTTCATTCATGTCTCACACTTTATACAAAAGTTAGCTCAAAATGGATTGTAGACCTAATTGTAAAACCTAAAATTAAACAACTTTTACAATAAAACATAGGAGAAAATCTTTGTGACCTTGGGTTAGGCAAGTATTTCTTTGATAAGACACTAAAATCACAATACATAAGAGAAAAGATCAATAAACTGGACTTCATCATGATAAAAATGTCTGCACTTTGAAAGAAGCATTCTCACAGTTAAGAAAATCGAAATAGGAGCCATGGGCTGGAGAAAATACTTGTAAGTAACATATTTGGTAAACAACTTGTATCTATAAAGAACATATAAAGAACTCTTAAAACCCAATAATAAGATTTGAACAAACCAAGAGGAGATTGAATTAGTGATCAAAAATATCCCAACAAAAATATCCAGAACCAGATGACTTCACTGGTAAATTCTACCAAACATTCAAAGAAGAATTAATACCAATCATTTTCAAAATTTTCCAAAAAATAGAAGTGGAAACACTTTGAAACTCATTTTAGGAGGCCAGCATTACCCTGATACCAAAACCAGAAAAGGATACCAAAAAAACAAAATCAATAAGTGGCTCATATAATTACTGATAAAAATAAATACAAGAATCTAATAAGAACATGTTTTATAACCTAATGCATTTTGGGTCACCCATTTCTTTCCCAAAGATTTAATCCCTGATGAACAGTAAACATAGATGCAAAAATCCTCAACAAGACATTAGCAAACAAGATTCTACAGTAATTAAAAGAATCATATACCTGAGCAACTGGGATTTATTCTAAGGATGCAAGGATTGTTCAATATCCACAAATCAATCACTGTGACACACTGCATTAACAAAATGAAGGATAAAAATCATACGACCATCTCAGTAGATGCAGAAAAAAAGCACTTGACAAAATTCAACATTCATTTAAGATAAAAACTCTCAACAAAATAGGTATAGAAGAACTATACCTCAACATAATAAAGGGCTTATATAACAAGTCCACAGCTAACATCATACACAGTGGTGGAAAGCTGCAAGATTTTCCTTTGAGATCAGGATCAAGACAAGGATGCCCACACTTTTATTAACCAAGGAAGTGAAAGACTTGTACACTGAAAACTATGACATTAATGAAAGACGTTGAAGAGGAAACAAATAAAGAAAAAGATATTTTGTGCTCATGGGTTGGGAAAATTAATATTGTTAATATGTCCATAACAAAGCAATCTACAGATTCAGTGCAATCCTCATCAAAATTTCAATGGTATCTTTCACATACATAGAACAAAAAATTCTAAAATTTGTATGGAATCACAAAAGACCCCAAATAGCCAAACCAGTCTTGAGATAGAAGAACAAAGCTGGAGGCATCAGGCTCCCTGATTTCAAATTATATTACAAAGCTATAGTAATCAAAGCTATGATATATATTGGTATAAAAAAAGATACATTGATTAATGGAACAAAATAGAGAGACCAGGAATAAACCCACATGTATATGGTAAATTAATTGTAACGAAGGAGCCAAGACTATACAATGGGGAAAGGACAGTCTTTTTAATAAATGGTGCTGGGGAAACTGGACAACCACACATAAAAGAATAAAACAACACCATTGTCTTCCACCATACACAGAAATTAACACGAAATAAATTAAAGACTTGAATGTAAGCCCTGAAACCAGGCTTACATAAAACTCCCAGATGAAAACATAAAAAAAATATTTCTTCACATGGATCTTGGCAATGATTTTTTTTGGATATGACACCTAAAGCACAAGCAACAAAATAAAAAACAAACAAGTGAGTCTATATCCAGTTAAAAAGCTTCTGAGCACCAAAGGAAATAATAAACAAAATGAAAAGGCAACCTATGGAATGGGAAAAAAATATTTGTGAACCACACGTTTGATTAGGAGTTAATATCCAAAATATGTAAGGAACTCATGCAACTTAATAGCAAAAATATCTAATAATCCAATTAAAAAATAACAAAGAATCTGGAAAGACATTTTTCCAAAGAAGGTATTCAAATGGCCAACAGGTAGCACATAAAAGATGCTCAATATCACTAATTACTGGGAAATGGGAATCAAAACCACAAGGAGATATCACTTTACACCTGTTAGTATGACTATCACCAAAAACATAACAGATAAGCATTGGCAAGAATGTGGAATAAAGGGAACCCCTCTGCACTCTTGGTGGGAAAGTAAATTGGTATAGCCTCTGTGAAAAGCAGTATGAGGTTACTCAAAAAATTAAAACTGGAACTCCCATGTGATCCAGCAATTCCACTTCTGGGTTTTTAGACAAAGAAAATAAAAACAATAACTCGAAAAGATATATGCACCCCATGTTCATTGCAGCATTATTTACTATAGCCAAGATATGGAAACAAAGTGTCCACTGATGAATGGATGTATAAAGAAAATGTATATATACACAATGAAATATTATTCAGTCATAAGAAAAGAAAGAAATCTTGACATTTGAGATAGCATGGATGGACCTTGAGGGCATTATGCTAAGAAAAATATGTCAGATAGAGAAAGACGAATACCATATGATCTTACCTATGTATGGAATCTAAGGAAAACAGAAACAAACAAATAAACAAAACAAGGTTCCAGATTTAGAGAACAAATTAGTGGTTGCCAGAAGTGAGGGATGGTGGTATGCATGAAATAGGTAAAGGAGATCAAAAGGTACAAACTTGCAGTTATAAAATAAATAAGTCATTAGAATGTAAACTACAGCACTGAGACTATAGTTAATAATACTGTATAGCATATTTGAAAGTTGCTAAGAGTGTAAATCTTAAAAGTTGTCAATACAAGAAAAAACAATTTTGTAACTATGTATGGTGACAGATGTTAACTAGAATTCTTGCAATGATCATTTTGCAATATATACAAATTTTGAATCATTATGTGTACACCTGAAACTAATATAATATTGTGTGTCATTATACTTTAATTTTTTAAAATAATAATACAAATTAAAAAACCCACCTTTTGAAAAAGTGGCCAAAAATTTTGAATAGACACTTTACCAAAGATATATGTAACGTAATTTAGCACATAAAAAGCTATTCTATATGATAATCATTAGGGAAATGCAAACAAAAGTCACAATGGTATCCTTCTACACACCTATTAGATGGCTAAAATTAAAAAGATTAATGATAGCAAATGTTTTTTTTATAATGCCTAACCTGGAAACAACACAAATATTTATCAGTAAGTGAAAGGATAAACAAATTGTGGTAAATCCATATAGTAGAATAGTCTATAATAAAAATAAATACATTATAGATAAGTGCAAGAATGTGGATTAATTACATGATAATTATTCAGTGGAAGAAACCAGGAAAAAAACAATATATACTGTATGACTCTATTTATATAAAATTCTATATGCAAATTAACCTGATGTCTAATGGCATCATGTCTAATGGTCAGTTGATGGGAAGAGCAAAGAGGGGTGGGAGGGCAAGTTTATAAAGGAACAATAAAAATCTTTGGGGAGATGGATATGTTCATTATCTTGATTGTGAGGATGGTGTCCTGGGTATATATATAGATTTGAAAGCATCAAATTGTACACTTCAAATATGTGCAGTTTATTTCAAATCAATTATATGTTAATAAATCTGTTTTAAAAAAGAAAATATCTCCTTACAAAAGAAGTTAAAATATTAGGTAATGAGCATTATTATTTTTCCTGAGTTTGAATCCCCAAATACACTTTGTTAAATGGTACTTTTCAGTGAAATATTCCAAGAGGTCCTCCTTGGTCATAAAAAAACAAAATTCTAAGGCACATTTTAAATGGTCAGATAACGCACTCCACTCTGTGAACAAGTGCATCTTACACTAAGAAAAACAAACCATCTAGTATGCTAAGGAAAAAGGCTTGCAGACTTATAGACTAAAATGGAAACAGGAAGCTCATTGGAATTAACCAAATGCCTATTGAGAAAGAGCAGGACAACATACAGGAACCTTTCCTCTTTGTAGGAAAGTGGTGGAATAAAATAAAATAACTTCACTAATAAACATTCAACAAATCTTCCAGAAGACAGAACAAAAGCCATCCTTCCTGTCTTTGGATAAAACAGTCTTCTCCACGTACTTGAAAGAGTTGAAAGATTAGTGAAGGGGACCAGGAAGGCATGCCACCTCAAAAAATGCCACCTCAAAAAATGCCACTTTGGCATAAATATGTTTTTGAGCTGAAAGCAATTGAAAATCAGCAGATACAGGAAGAAATCTTCCCTCCCCTTTTCTCCCTAAAATCAGGGCATGAATTTTCCCTGAGACCGTGGCCCCCTCTCCCGAACCAGGAAGAAGAGAGTGACTCTTGTCACCAGAGGTGGAGAATGGGCACTGAGATGAGTCTACATAAACGAACTTTATGAAAATAGCGCTTACCTCCCATCAGTTTCCCCATATATTTCCTACTCACTTTCCTCCAAACCCCCTTTCCTTTCTTAAAAATGGAATATAAGCCCCCAAATCTAACTACTTCTTTGAGTTTTACTTCCTTCCTGTTGGACTCTTTCACACAGAAAATATTAATTTAAAAAATTTATGTTTTTTCTTCCATTATTTGGTCATTTGTCAGTTTACTTTGCAGGCCCCTAAGAATAAACCTAAGAGAGTAGAGGAAAGAAATTTCCTCTCAGACATCAGCAATGAAGGGGAAAAAATGTTTTAGTTAGTGACATGGGAATGAACTTTGGAGTTGGTCAAATCATCACAATGGTCACATCAGTCATCTATGCTGAGCAACCCTCCATTGGTATTCTTGTCCTGCCTCTATTTCTCATGATATCTGGTAGCACTGCAGTTCCCAGGAAAGTAATGAGCTCTCTTCAAGGTGAGGCCTATATGCAGATATCCTTTTATAAACTATTTCCATAATCTTGTTCAAGGTAAAGCCATAAAATTCATGTTCTAGGTTCGAAGGCAGCTCAGCTCGCAGAGAAGACCTTTGAGAAAGCACAACATCCTTACGGATCTCTGGCATGGTATCAATGTCAGCCTCTATACTGTGTCAAAAGCAATTCTGCACTCCCTCGTCTTGACCAAAACATGGGTAAAATACCTCTTCTGTTGCTTCCTTCTCTCTGATGATGTAGCTACCTGGGAACCTGTAAGAACTCACTAATACTATGCTTTCTAAGAGCAGTTTCTCCTCTCACTCAAAATTGTCCACCACACGTTGTAGTTTTTCTTTAATCATGTGGATAGCTTCAAGATTAGTTTTTTGGGTTTTGGTGTTTTTTACAATGGGATAGCTTCATAATATATCTGAGAATACCCTTCCCAGTAATTCTAGTCTCCTTGATATCAGTAAGATATGGAAGAGAAAAACCTTTGTAAAATGGTGTTGAGGAAAATTATCCAAAAGCCTGAAAAAAGCTAAAGGGACTTTTGCCTGTTCTTTCTTAGCTATGCTAGGGTTTGATTATTAGACCTGACTGCGGATTATCTGAATCTCTAGGCATGTACCTTTGCATCTTTGTTTAACTTGTTATTTACTATTGATAAAGGTATGCTGTAATTCTGAAGGGGTTGATGTTAATTTGTACCTTGATTTCTGTCAGATAGCAATACAAATAATCTCTGTTCAGTAGGGATGCAAATGATTCCTTTCTGATGGAAAATACAATTTCCAAAATTCAGAATGTTAGCTGATTTTCCCT
>NW_006784707.1:783800-845886 GCF_000442215.2 Lipotes vexillifer | reverse complement strand
CCCTACAGAACATTAGCTATTTTTTATCTAAAATCAGTAATCCTATTTAAGAATTCTTCCAGCTACTATAAAAGCTTCTACCCCATCTAGTTCTTTTGAATCAGCACTACCATCATGCCAGTTCTCTTATTAATGGGTTCATTAAATCTGTAACATAAACTCATTTTACATTTGCATGAGAGTCATGAGTTTAATTTATGAAAATGATACTTTGACAAGGAGCAATTAATTGTGAGTAGCACAATGTGCACCAGTCAACAAACCATGGGCACACAAAGTAAGGGCTACCTGGATGGACATACACACCAAAAAAACAGTTGCTTTCAAATAGTATCTCTGCTAAAATTTCCCTGATTTTATTTGGGCTCATAAGAGCTCAGATTTCCCAATATCTAGTAGATATGTTAAGTTTCTCTGTTAAAAATATGTAGGCTTATATTTGTTTTATGCTCTTATATTATTTTTAATCAAAATTTTGGACTCTGCCCTTTTCCATAGGATAGTTAATGCCTAGTGATTTGAGGGTGGGTCTGATAACAGGCTCCTATCCAAAGCTGAGATTTATTCTGGAAAGTTTAAGCCTACAGCTCCATACTGTAGGTGCCCTTACACCTACAACACTGAGGTGTCCTTACTCAGCACCACCTCCCTGCCCTGCTTGTTCCCGCTGTCTGCCTGGAGAGAACCCTGGGGAGAACCTCCACCACTGCCCCACTCTTCCTTCTTTTTGGTCTTCCCCCTTTCTTGGGGAGATTGCTTGTACACTTCTGCTTTTCCTTCTCCCTTCCCTTTGCCCCTCTTTTACCAAGTCTAATCATACTCCTTTGATGGGACTATTTCCCTTGCAATCAACTTCATTGCAATTGTTTTGATTAGTGGTTATTGGCACCATTCTCCTATCAAAAAGAACTAATCAAACACCTGACCTGGTGGGTGGGGATCAATTCCACTATGATGAGCAAAGGAGAGCTGAGAGGACACTGATTTCATAAATGTACTCGTGAATGTTTTAGTTATAAAGAGTTTTGGGTCCCTATACCATTTAGTAATTGTAGACCTGTGAAACTGAATTTTAAATTAACAAAAACTGCATTGTTCAATTCAAAGGATATATTCTACTCGCTATTTTGTACCAAAACAAATGTTGAACTGGCACCAAAGATGAATAACACATCCTAACAGCCCTCAACGAGGTCACAGTCCAATGGAGTTGATAGGCATGTACATATAACATGCAAGATTTATTTTACAAATATTGCAGAGGTATAAACCAGGTGAAATTAAGGCATAATTAGGGAGAAACACATGATTTAAGAATCTAAAAAGGCTTACTGGGGGCATTACATTTGCACTGGGCATTCAGTAATCAACTCGAATTTGGTGAGTCAAAGTCTGAGTAGGGAGAAATGATATCCAGATGGGGAAGCAGGCTGTTAAATAATTGAGAGCCTCTTTCTTTTCCAAGCTCCTAAAAATGTAACCTTTAGTGATAGTCATTACATAGATGTGTTATTATTCAAAAGACTTATTTTTACTAAAAAAATTTTTAGAATTGACTGAGGCTGTATGTAAATTAGATTCCCTCCAAAATGTCATCATTTTTTGATTTCGATCAAAAGAAGCATTTCTAACAACAAGGTCCTACTGTTTAGTACAGGGAACTATATTCAATATCCAGTGATAAACCATAATGGAAAAGAATAGAAAAAGAATATATATGTGTATAACTGAATCACTTTGCTGCACGGCAGAAATTAACAAAACTTTGTAAATCAACTATATTTCAATAAAATTTTTTTAAAAAGAAACATTTCTAAATGTGTGCCTGGTTAAAGACATACAATGAAAACTATGATTTCCCTAATTTCAAAACATTGTTTATCTCCCATCTACAGCCTCCTTCTCTACCCACTGCAGTATGAGAAATGTCACCCCAAGAGCAGCCAGAGACTAGAGTAGGAGGTGCAGCTGTGTGGTCTCCAAGAATACACCAAGTAGAAGCAGCATGAACTTGTGTAGAACTTCTAGACAAATGTGGAATATTTGGCATTTTCTTTCATCTTCTCAAATTGCTTCCAATATCACCCATGTTCTATAAGATGAAAATTTCAAAGGTCACGTGGAACCTAGAAGATGAAAAAACAGAAGAAGTGGCTTTGAGTCCCAGTTTTGACAACTGACTCTCTAACCTTTGGACTTTAATTGGTGAGATGAGATATGGGTAGACGGAGTGGGCAGGTACACACCTGGATCAGGAGCTCTAGGGAGAAGCTGGTGCTGCATAAATAAAATTGGACCCTATCAGACAATGCAGGGTTATGGGAACCTACCTACTAAACTTCATGGAAAAGTTCAGGATTATAAAATATCAACGAGGAAAGTGTGTGTGAAGAGAAAAAGAGCAGAGCCCAGGGCACAGGACTCATTCACAAGGTATTTCACCATGAAAAGAAGGTGGGGTAAGGGCGGGTAGAGGAGGGAGAATGGCAGCAAGAGCCTTGAGAAGGGAGCTGGTGAAGGAAATCAGAAGATGCAGGATCCTGGAAGACACTGAGAGACTGAATATACAAAGGGAAACTGGCCAGACCACATACAAAGCTAGAACTCTGACCCACAACCTGCAGTGACCTGCCCAGGAAACCAACCACTTATGTGTAATAACCAGCCCAACAGGGCAGCCTGCTATAAGTCAGACTTTTAACTCTATAAGCAATACAGGAAGCCAAACAATAACTTCTTTACCAAATGCTTAGGACTTGATTAATAACTAGCAGCTTCCCTAATTTTTGTCCCACTTCCATCATCGGACCCACCAGAGAAAGCCAAATATGCTCCCCTAAGTAGTCACATGGGATGCCCCCCTGCTAGTCAGGTGCCTCCAGCTTATCCACACCAACAGCTTCCACTCAGGGCCACCTGCACCTTCCCTTTCTTCCACTAGGAAACTTGCCTGCCCCTCTGTCTACCTTTGAGTCTCTGTCAAACACAAGTGACAGTGGCTGACTCCCTTGCTCTAGTGAATCAATAGCTTGTTCTAATTTGGTTGGTCTGTATCTGTTTCCACAACACAACAGATAAATGTTTTCAGAAGGTAAGAGTGTTGATAGGCTGAGCAAGATGAGGGAGAAGTAAGCCCCTTGTGCTTGGCAATATGGTTAGTCATTGGTGACGTTATCATTTCACGTGAGTCCTGGAACAAAGGCCAGACTTGAGTCAGTTGAAGAGTTAAGAGAGGTTGAGAAGGTTGACACAACAAACATGGACAAATATTTCATGAACATTTTACTCAGAAAAGAAAGAGAATTTGGACAGGAAAGGATTGAAAATATATGTTTTATTTGTTTGTTTGTTTGTTTTACTGAATGAAAGATTCTTTAAATTCTACAGTGCTTTACAATTTTCCAAAGTTTCACTCATATGATTTCATATAATCCCATAACAGCCCTTTATGTCCCCTATCCCTGTAATGCCTCTTTTCCCTTCCCTCTCCACATTGGTAACCACTAGTTTGTTCTCTATGTCTGTGAGCCTGCTCCTTTTTTGTTTTATTCATTACTTTGTTGTATTTTTTAGATTCCACATACAAGTAATAACATAGAGTATTTGTCCTTCTCTGTCTGACATTTCACTGAGCATAATGCCTTCCAAGTCTATCCATATTGCTGCAAATAGCAATATTTCATTCTTTTTTATGGCTGAGTAGTGTTCCACTGTATATATATTCCAAGAACAACTTTATCCACTTATCTGTTGTTAGGTACTTAGCTTGCGTCCATATCTTGATAATTGTAAATAATGCTGTTATGAACATTTTGAATTAGTGTTTTTGTTTTATTTTCAGATATATACCCAGGAGTGGAATTGCTGGGTCATATTGTCATTCTCTTTTTAGTTTTTTGAGAAATCTTCATACTGTTTTCAACAGTGGCTGCACCAATTTACATTCCCATCCACAGTGTATGAGGGTTCCCTGTTCTCTATATCCTTGTCAACATTTGTTATATTTTTTTGATAATGGCCTTTCTAAGCAGTGTGAGGTGATATCTCATTGTGGTTTTTGATTTGCATTTCTCTGATGATTAGTGATGTTGAGCATCTCTTCATGTACCTCTTGCCCGTCTGCATTGCCTCTTTGAGCATATTTTCATGTGCCTGTTGGTCATCTGCATTGCCTTTTTGGAAAAATGTCTACTCAGTTCTTCTTCCCACTTTTTAATTGGGTTGTTTGTTTTTTATTTTTATTTTTTGATGTTAAGTTGTATGAGCTGTCTTTATATGTTGGGTCTTAACCCCTTATTGGTCATATCATTTGCAAATATATTCTCCCATTCAGTAGGTTGTCTTTTCGTTTTGTCAATGCTTTCCTTTGTTATGCAAAAGCTTTTAAGTTTAATTAGGTCCCATTTGATTATTTTTTCTTTTGTTTCCTTTGCTTTAAGAGATGGAGCCGAAAACATATTACTTCAATTTATGTCAAAGTATATTTGGCCTATGTCTTCCTCTAGGAGTTTTATAGTATCCAGTGTTACATTTAGAAATTTAATCCATTTTATGTTTATTTTTGTATATGATATTAGAGAATGTTCTAATTTCATTCTTTTACATGTAGCTGTCCACTTTTCCCAGAACCACTTACTGAAGAGACTGTCTTTTCTCCATTGTATATTTTTACCTTCTTTGTCATAGATTAATTTTATGCAGGTTTAGTTAGTTCTGGGTTTTTATTTTGTTCCATTGATCTATGTGTCTGTTTTTGTGCCCATACCATGCTGTTTTCATTACCGCAGCTTTGTAGTACAGTCTGAAGTCAGGGAGCATGATCCCTCCAGCTCTGTCATTGCATCTAAAAATTGCTTTTGCTATTCAGGGTCTTTTGTATTTCCATACAAATGTAAAACATTTTTGTTCTACTTCTGTTGAAAAATGCCATTGCTATTTTTAATAGCAATTGCATTGAATCTGTAGATTGCCTTGGGTTAATATGGTCATTTTAACAATATTAATTCTTCCAATCCAAGAACATGGTATATCTTTCCATCTGCTTTTGTTGTCTTCAGTTTCTGTCATCAGTATCTTACAGTTTTTTGAGTACAGGTCTTTTACCTCCTTAGGTAGGTTTATTCCTAGGTATTTAATTCTTTTTGAAGTGCTGATAAATGGAATTGTTCCCTTAATTTCTCTTTCTGATAGTTTGCTGTTAGTGTAAAACAGATTTTTTGAAAGATGGGAAATACTAGATCATGTCTATGCCATGATGGGAATAATTCAGTTTAGAGAGGAATATTGGTGATTCCAGAAAGGGCACAACCAGTTGAAAACATGATGGTGTTAAGTGGGCAAGAGGCCCAGAGCAGAAACCAAAATATTTGTCTTTGACAGGAGGAGAGGAATGTCACCTTTAAAGAGGGTGAAGATGCCTGAAGTTGGCAGTAGTAATGGAGGACTTGTTGTGGGGAGAAAATGTTTCTATTTTCTTAATTAAGTATGAAGTAAAGCCACCATCTGAGAATGAAAGGGAGGCTAGTTGGTGGGACGTTTTCACAGACATTTAGAAAGCAACTTACTGGAAAGTGTAGTAGGATCGCACAGGACAATTAATTGTCCATTTCTAATTAGTGACCAAAAATTTAAAGTCAGATTGATCAGTCCTTTGATGAGATTTGTTCCATCTTCTTTTCTTCCAAGCTCAGAAAATTTCACATTGGTGTTAGGTAGGGTTGGGTTTAAGGGGAGGCAAATATATGGAGGCAGAAAAGATCTAAAGAGTTAAGAGTATTTATAAGGAAGAGCTTATAATGTTGTATAATGGAGTCTAACATGAACAAGGAGGGAAATAAAGGCAAGAATTGTTGAAAAACAGTCACAAAGTGCTGGATCTGGCTTCCCAGTGAGATAGGAAAATTGGAGGTAGGTATTCTGAAGCTTTTGAGCTGGAAGGATAGAAAATGTAGTTGAAATGTGGACTATTTAATAAACATATTTTGGAAATGGCACATATTCTGGTGATGATCACAACTCTAAGGGTGTGATACAGTGGAAACTGATAGAGGAGGTAAGGAAATGAAAGGACAGGGAAGTAGCATAGACATAGACACTTGACATCATAATTAAAAGTATTATAGGTTATATAACAAATAATGATCTCAGTTCCAAAACTCAGGAGTGCAGGAAATGTTACAACAACATTCTATGTTTTTATTTTCCATAAATCCACTCAAGTAAGATTCCAGGCTTCCATGGCCAAGGTGGGAGAAGGTGAGACCCCCATCATTCTTGCCCCTCCCTCCCTCCAACCAGAGTCACACCAAGGTTCCAGCTGCTCTTGCAATGAGTTCTAATGAGTCCCCTCCTGCAGGTACAGCCTCTGCATGTACACACACTGCCCATCTTTTGAAATCTTGCTACCTTCTCAGCTTTCCTATACCTCTCTCCTCTTTCTCCCTTAACCGCTCAGACACCAGACTTGCTCCTGAAGACTCACTTCAGGCTTCTCTTGCATTAAGCCCTGCAGAGACACCCAGGTAAGGAATTACAAACTGGGTTACCAGAATAAATGAGAGAGGAGGGGAAAATGCAGGAGAAAGAAACAGAAATTAATGTTTCAATAAATTATTTTGACAAAATTAGTATAATCTTGGTGTTTGTGAGTATATATGGTATACTTTGAATACAGGAGGCATACTCCAAAATATAAGTTGGCGTCTGGTTAGATAAGTGAATAAGAGCTTTTGAAGTCTCATTATAGTTTTTCAAGTGCCTGTACAAAACTCTAAGCACATAATGGCTACATAATCAAATATTATTATTTATTTTATTCATTCATTATTTTTAGTCCAAAAGTCATTCTTTCCTACTAACAAATTGAGAGAAGAAACCTGAAAAGAAATGCCATTTACTTTAAGCTTGTATTCAACTTTAGTATTTATGATAATTACAATATATCCATTCAATCAAAGGAAGCTCCCCACAAAGGAAGGAGTTATAATTTTAAAAAGAAGCTCTTTCATGTCCCCTGTTTCTTGTTTGTAAAAACAATAAAGGCTTTAGTCTCCTAGGTCTTCCTTGAGTCCAAAGAGAAGGCTCAAGCAGTTAATAAGACGATAGATTCACAGGACTCCTAGTTCCTCCTGAAGGGATATGAATAACAATCTGATGCATATCTTTGAGTTGTTCCACAGAAAATAAGACCCTCACCCAGGTGGAGGATGGTGACTACACCCTGATCATAAGGGTGTAGACACCAGACTGGTTGGAACCAGAAGGTTGAGATTCTGGAGACATCACCCTGTTACCTCACTATCAACCAATGAGAAGAAAGTCACATACCCTGCAACCCTCACCCCTAATTTTGCCTTTAAAAATTCTTCCCTGAAAGCCATTAAGGAGTTCAGGCCTTTTGAACACAAGCCACCAGCTCTCCTTGCTTGGCCCTCACAATAGACCTTTCTCTGCTCCAAACTCAGATGTTTCAGTTTGTTTGGCCTTACTGTGTATTAGGCATATGAACTTGGGCTCAACAACACTACCATGATTATACTGATTTGAGAGTCTCTGAAGGAAGAAACATAAATATGAGCAGGATCTATGCCCCTGCAGCATATCCAGTAACCATGAAAGAAGGAAGGAAGGAAGAAAGGAAGGAAGGAAGGAAAGAAAGAAAGAAGGAAGAGTGGAAGGAAGGGAGGGGGAAGGAAGGAAAGAAAGAAAGAAGGAAGGGTGGAAGGAAGGGAGGGGAAAGAAAAATGAAAAGAAAAGAAAATTAAGAAAGGAAGAGGAAGTAAGAGAAAGAAGGAAACCTAGATACAGAGGGAAGAAGCAAAAAACTGAAACAGAAGTCCACAATTTGACCCAAATGGAAATGCAAAATTTATTGAAAGAACTTATGCAGCAAACAGATAAAACGGTGCTGATTGGCTTTTGTGCTTCTACAAAATATGTTTTGAATTAATTTTAACATATTCTGAAATGCACCTTAATGGCCTTAATCAATACTGGGTCTGAGACTACAGTTACACTTGGGGTTCCTACTAAATTTAAACAAGGTACCAGCTCTAACCTTGGGAAAATTATTGAACACACAATAGAGGAGACAAGTTATATCTCACCTTAATCATAAGACCTATTGTCTTGCCAAAATTTCCCATAGTTATCATGCCTTTTTCCCTAAAACAACTCATAGTGGGCATGGACATTATGATTCATTGAGTAATAAAATTAAATGAAGGCTGGCACTTACAAATTGTCATGACAAAATGGGACCCTATGATCCATCTCTTCAATCAAAATAGTTAATATGTCCCAATGTAAATGAAACTCAACCTTCAAGGATTATCCCCACTAAGTCACCACAGAACAGCCCAGTTTGTCCTGTTCTTATGCTTGGAAAGAATGAATGGTGCTTCATGATGGATTACCACAACCTTAATGCCATGGTACCATCCATTAAATCCCCTATGCCCAATACTATTGAAATTACAAACTCTATCAAGTCAGAAACTGGTAATCATTTTGCTAATATAGATGTGGTCAATATGTTCTATTCAATGTCTCTTTCAAGCCCCTTAGCCAGTTTGCCTTTATCTCCATAGGGACACCATACACCTTCATTTGGCTACCCATGGGGTACCTCACTTGCTCTGCCATTTTAAGTAGTCTTTACAAACAGAATCTTAACTGCATCCAACTTTCTCAAAGAGCACAATTATGTCATCACACTGGTGACATCCTCCTCCCAGGAGATTCATTTAGCACACTCATTAAGGATTTTCTCCTATTCCATAAGTCGCCTTTTCATTTTGTTGATTGTTTCTTTTTCTGTGCAGAAGCTTTTTAGTTTGATGTAGTCCCACCTGTGATTTTTGTTTTTGTTGCTTGGATATTCATTATTCTTTTTCTCTAGAACTTTCTTCACTACATTGTCCTTTTTATTTTCACATGTATTTTGCAATCATATTACCAACTTCTTTGGAAAACCCTATAGAATTTTTATTGAGTTTCCTCAAGCCTACAGATCGATTTAGGAGAACTGATATTTTAAAAACATTAAGGCTTTATATCCATGAACATGGGCTAAATCTTCATCGTTTGTTTATATGTATTTCATTAAACTTTTTATAGTTTTCCACATTCAAGGATTGCACAGTATTGCTAGTTTTATTCCCAGGTGCCTTCTTGTTTTAGTTATAAAGGATGTATTATTTAAAACTATGCATTCTCATTGTTGCTGTTGTAAAGAAAAGCTACTGGTGTATGTGTATTAATCAGATGTCCTGTCATTTTTATAAGCTCTGCTTTATTAATTTTAATATTTTCAACTGTAAAATACCTATTTCACTTGGTTGTTATGAAGTTAAAATGAGGAAAACTTATATAAGCTATCTGGATTTGTAAGGGTACACTATTAACTCCTGGTTTCCTTTGCTCAGAGATATGCCCCTTGGTTGGTGCTAAATGAATTTAGGAATCCAGGACTCTGGAAGGACTCTCAATTAAGTATTCATTTTTCCAAGGCAGTAAAAAAAAAAAAGCAAAAATTGTGTGCCCTTTTACCTATGAACTTCATACCCTATAAGGTTGGCTGAACTGCGGAAGTCTTTGTCTTTGAGTAATGTGCTTTGGATTTCACCAAATGAGCTGAGCCTGTAAGAGTAACCACTCACAAATCTGTACTAATTTCACTGAAATACCTTTCTCACAACCCAGCAGGGCAGCATGACTTGATGCATTCTTCCATACACATTTGCATACAATGAATATAAGATCCACATTTCAAAAGTTTACAGCCTTTTTTCCACTTTTTCACACATAAAACACGCAAAGGAACCCAAAACTCAAGAGACTGCATAAAAGAAAAAGCTTTTATCTTTGATATTACAGACTTTTCAGAACCAAAGAATAACAGTAATAAAAACATAACACTTTAACTCAATATCAGCTTTCTTACAAAGAAATACTGTACAACTGCATGTGAGCATAAGAGTAACAGTGAAGTATGTAGCAGAGTAAGGGAGCGAGGGTTTTAGACGTTACAGCCCCAAATTTGTCTAATGTATCACATGTATATTGAAGACCAGAATACAGACTTTTCATCTCTTCAAACTATTCTTCCTTCTAAAGCCAAATTTACTGATTAAAATTTCAGTGTCTTCAGCATAACAGTTAATTATAGATTATTGATAAACATGAATTATTTTGTACATTAAGATTCAGTCAAGGACCATGGTTATCAGGGGTTCTTCCCAAGGAACATCTTTCCTCATCTTTGAAAATGTTAATGGTTTATGCTTTTACAAGTATTATATTAAGAATCATCATCACTGAAATCAACAAAAGTTAATACGTAATTGGCTGACTTCAAAGCTAATAATATTAAAAAATATTTTTAAACTACATAAATAGTTATAGTCTTCATAAATACTGATTATTTTAGTTAAACAAAAAAACCAATATTTCTGCTTTAGTTGAAAGTGAATTGAAGAAAAGCTTTTTATATTACATTCAAAATTTAATTATAAATACAAGTTTGTTATGTAAGTATATTTTTATAATTTTTATATTATATATATAATTATATATTTTATTTTTCAGAAATATTGTGATACTCCAGAATTTCAAGTATTAAATTACCATTTGAGGCAGTTAACTCACTGACCAATGTGAAAGACAGTAAAACACTTTTTTGTAGCTCTTCTTGTCACCATTTTCCTTCTCAAAAATGAAGTCTCTAGCTTGTTTTCTGTTTTTCTATAAAGAAAACATATATACAAGAAATACTATATATATATTTCAGACACATTACAATCAATGAACCAATATTAATACATTATTATTAACTAAAGTCCATAATTTACATTAGAGTTCACTCTTTGTTCTGCACATTCTATAGGTTTGGCAAAAGTATAATGATATAATCCACCTTTATATATATGGCCTTAAAATCACCTATGCTTCACCTTCATCCTGCCCTTGCCTCTAACCCCTGGCAACCACTGATCTTTATGCTGTCTCCATAGTTTTGCCTTTTCCAGAATGTCACTTAGTTGAAATCATATAGTATGCAGCCTTTAAGATCATTTCTTACACTTTGCAATATGCTTTTAGGGTACTTCCATGTCCTTTTATTGCTCATTTGCTTGTTTCTTTAAATGGCTGACTAATATTCCATTGTCTGGATGTAACAGTTTGTTTACCTACTGAGGACATCTTGTTTCCAAGTTTTAGCAATTATGAATAAAGTTGCTATAAGCATTCATGTGCAGGTTTTTGTGTGGACATAAGTTTTCAACTCATTTGTGTATATATGAAGGAGTGCAATTGCTGGATTATATGTTAAGATTTTGTGTATTTTGTAAGAAACTGCCAAACTGTCTTCCAAAGTGGCTGTACCATCTTGCATTCTCACAAGTAATGAATAAGAGTTCCTGTTGCTCCACATCCTCATCAGCATTTGGTGTTGTCAGTGTTTGGATTTTACCTAATTCTATAGGTATGCAGTAGTACATCACTGTTGATTTAATTTATGATTTCCTAATGACATATGGTGTTAAGCATCTTTTCATACACTTACTTGCCATCTGTATATCTTCTTTGGTGAAGTGTCTCTTCAGTTCTTTGCCCTTATTTTAATTGGTTCTTTTCTTATTGTTGAGTTTTAAGAATTCTTTGTATATTCTGGAAATCCATCCTTTATCAGATATGTTTATGCAAATATTTTTATCAGTTTGTGGCTTGACTTTGCATTCTATTAACCATATCTTTTGCAGAACAGAAGTATTTTAATGAAGTCCTGTTGCATTTTATATTGAGTTCTATGATCCATTTTGAGATCCATTTAATGTATATGAAAAGTGTAAGGTCTTTGTCTAGATTCCTTTTTTTTTTGAGTGTAGCTGTCCAGTTGTTCCAGCACCAAAATTACACATGGAGAAATAGACAAACTCAATAGGCTTATATCTATTAAAGGATTTGAAACTATAATTATTAACCTGCTGAAAAGAAAGCTCTAGGGCCAGGTTGGTTCACTGGTGAATTTTAACAAATATTTTAGGGAAAGTGTATGCTTATTCTCTAAAAATAGAACTAGAATGAATACTTTCTAACTCATTCTATGAAACCAGCATTATCCTAATACCAAAAGCATAAAAGCATTACAAAAAAAAGGAAAAATTCAGACAAATGAATGTAGTTGCAAAAATCCTGAACAAAATATTAGTCAATCAAATCCAATTATGTATGAACAGAATTATACACCATGGGCAAGTGGGATTTATTCCAGGTATACAAGGCTGGTTCAACATAAGAAAACTAACGAGTGTAATTCATCATATAAACAGGTTAAAGAAGAAAAACTATATGGTCCTATTAATAGATACAGAAAAAGCATTTGACAAATCCAGCATTCATTCATGACAAAAACTTTCAGTAAACTAGAAATAGAAGGGAACTATTGCAACTTAATAATGAGAATTTACAAAACACCTACAGCTAATATAATATCTATTAGTGAGAAACTAGATGCTTTCTCACTAAGATTAAGAACAAGGCAAGGATATCACCTCAACACATTTTTTCAACATTGTCCTAGAATTCACAGCTATATAATTAGACAAAAAAAGGAAATTAAAAGTATATAAATTGGAAAGGAAGAAATAAAACTGTTTTTGTAGATGACATGATCATCTATGTAGGAAATCTCGCAGAATCAACAAAAAACTTTGAGAACTAATAAACAATTATAGCAAGGTTGCAGGATACATTTTTCACATATACAAGTTAATTGCTTCCCTGTATACTAGTAATGTACAAATGGGTTTTGAAATTAAAAACACAATATCATTTACATTAACACTGAAAAATGAAATACTTAGGTATAAGTCTAAGAAAATATGTGTAATATCTATATGAGGAAAAACTACAAACCTGTGATGAAAGAAATCAAATAATTTAAATAGATGGAGAGATACTACATGTTCATGTATAGGACGATCAAAATTGTTAAGATGTCAGTTCTTCCCAACTTGATCTACAGATTTAATTAATCCCAATCAAAATCCCAAGTAATCTTGTGGATATTGACAAACTGATTCTAAAGTTTATAAAAACCCAGAATGGCTGACACAGTATTGAACGGAGAGAGCAAAGTTGGAGGATTAACATTACCCAAAATCAAGACTTACTATAAAGTTAACAGTAACCAAGACAGTGTGATATGGGCAAAAGAATAGACAAATAGATCAATGGAACTGAATAGAAAGCCCAGAAATAGACAAGACAAATGCAGTCAACTGATTTTGACAAAGGAACAGAGGTAATATGATGAACAAAGATAGTCTTTTCAACAAACAATGTAATAACTAGACATCCACATGCAAAAAAAAAAAAAAAAAAGTGAATTTAGAAACAAACCTTACACCTTTCATGAGCACTAAGTCAAAATAGAGCACAGACCTAAATATAAAACACAAAGCTATAAAACTTCTGGAAGATAACATAGAAGAAAATCTTCTAACACTACAACACTCTGGAAAAGGCAAAACTATGGAGACAGTAAAAAGGTTAAGTGTTGCCAGGAATTAGGGACAAGAAAAGGAATGATGAACAGGTAGATTACAGGAATTTTTAGGGCAGTGAAACTATTATGTACGAGATTGTAATGGTCAATACATGTCATTATACATTTATCCAAACCTATAGAATGTACAACACAAATAGTGAACTTTAATGTAAAATTTAATTAACAACAATATATCAGTATTGGTTCATCAGTTGAAAAATGTACCACTAATGCAAGATGTTAATAATTGGGGAAAAGGGAATGGGGCGTTGGCAGGAGAATAGAAAAATGGTATCTCTATATCTGCTTAATATTTCTGTAAACCTAACACTGCTCAAAAAAATAAAGTTTCTAATTAAAGAAATAGTGGCAGAGAGAGTTGTAGATTTGTAGCAAAGTGCTGATTCATGAAGGTTTTAGAGATTTAACAAAAATTCAGTAAGTGATTGCTTAGGGCTAGGAGGCTTGTGGGGATAGTAGGGCGATAGGTATGGGATTTCTTCTTGAGGTGACAAAAATGTTTTAAAATTAACCGTCGTGATCATTGCACATACCTGTGAATATACTAAAAACTATTGAATTTTACACTCTAAATGAGTGTGTTATAATCATATGTGAATTATATCTTAATGAATCTGGCCAAAATATTAAATGGCCTAGATCTGTGTTATTAAATTAAGTAAACAGCACTTAATAGTTTTTCTATTGCTGAAGTGTATGCTGTAAGGTTCTAACATCTGACTTCTTCCCAGGAAATCAATAATGTTTAAAAGTATAAAATTTCAGAGTTAATATCATCTTTTTACAGATTTCAATGACAAGAGAATCACAGATGCAAGGGCCAAGAGCCATTAAAATAGTTTCCTTCCAGATCACTGGACTAATGAATAAGATTTCCAAATGTCAATATTAATGACATGGAAAAGTATACAATATTAATTAGGAGTGAAGCTGTCAGCATTTGTTTTTGAATGAAAACGATTACAAAACCCTCTTCTCCAAACACACACGTACAAATGCAGAAGAGTGAATCCTCCTTCATGAAGCTACCAACTCAGCAGCCTTCAATGAAGGGCATACAAAAGATGGAGCGCACTACAAATATCCATGTTGCCACCACCTCAATAACAGAGGAGTGGCTTTATCATCGGAAGTAATCGAAAGAAAGAAAGAACAGATGGACGTCTGGTTTATGGGAACTCACACAATAAGCATCACCCTAGGTGGAGGGCTTGCCACGAATAGAAATTAGGTGTTAGAAAGAAGGAACATGAGAGCAACAGAGAGGAAGATGGTTTGGAAAAGGGATACTCAATTATTTTATTTGGTTGTTTTATTTTGTGATATATGTCTGACAAACTGATTGCACAGAATTGCATTCTCTTACTGAGTGAAACTAATTAGTGTAATTATTTTAAATTGAGGCTATCTTATAAAAAAGCTGAAGAGCTAAAACCAAAAAAAAAAAAAAAAATGATTTCTTCTGATTCTTTTAAAATATCCTATGAAAACCTAGCTTTTAATAGGGACTTTAGATCGCTGTTATTTGGGGTATTTTGTATACTCTCTTCTATAGTTTCTAATTCACCTCTGTTTCTTCAAGTGAAAAATCACATTTCATTGTACTTGTGCTCCATTTGTGCTCCATATAATATCTTCCCACCCTTGTTTTAGTATTATCTAAGATCTTGGGAGATTTAAATCAAAAACATGTGGATGGTTTTGGACTCTAAGCTTGGAGCATCAACCAATTATGTTTGAATTCACGAGACTGAAATAGCTATTGGCAACAGTGTAACCAAGAGAGGAGATCCCTTCTTACACCTCACACATGTACATTTCGCATGAGTGCCTTTACTGTAGCTTTATGACAAAGATGTTTAAGCGCGTGGCAATTAAAAAACAAACAAACACTTTGGTGCTCTAAATTCTTGTCATATTCTTCAAACTTATTGTCCTAAAAGTATTTTTATAAACAACTGAATTTCAAAGGCATATTTTTAAAAGCTTTCTTATTATATATGCATATAGATCAACTTCTTATACACTGTAAGCTGTAAGATGGAAGAATTTCTGCATCTCAGTGCATGCTTCTTTTCTTAGACATATTTGCACAATCATTGCAAGCTAAAATTGATGGTGCTCCTGAATGCAAGTTCCCTATAAGGTAAAATTCAGTTTCCTGTACTTCATTCCTATAATCTATAAATATTGAAATGAGGTAACTAGAAGGTAAATTCATTAAAAAATTTAACTAAATTATTTTTGTAGCACATTGAATATTGTTTATTAGCATATATATTTTAAGGCACTGACTTAACATAGGAATGATTCCCAGGGTGAAAACATGTATGTGATGTTTTAGAGAATAAAACAAAATTATTTTTATAACATATGTATATATATAAATGCATATATTAGCCAATATCCATTTGTAAACCTTTATTCTATTCAGACTTAATACTCCACTTCCAAAAAGATATGTCCATGTAAAGTTAATAAAGCTCAACTCTTAAAATATGTCTATGTTTAAAAGACATAAAGGTGCACTATACACCAAATTCAGTTATTTAAATTTGTATTTCATATATAAATTGGACTACACTGCATTATGAAACACTCCATAGGTACTAAATAAGTAATAAAAACTAAAAATAATATTTATCTAGATGATATTATTGACCAGAAGGTATGTCCTGAATTATTATAAATATTTCAAGAGAAGGAGGATTATCTATAAAATCTTTTCAACTGAAGTCCTGGGTCTTATGATATGGATAGAACTTTATCTAAACATGTATAGATTCCTGATTTCCTTTGAAGAAATTGGTAAGAAACTCTTTGAAAAGAAGAAAAAAACAAAACAAAACAACAAAAGCAAGGGGCAAGTTAAAACAGTTTATGTTGCTCTTTGTTTTACTAGATCTTATTTAATTTAAAATCAATTTGAAATCTCTAGTAATATGTAACGTTTACTTAAGTAGAAACAATTAGACAAATAGTGTTTTAAGTACAGATGTGCCCAGCCACTCTGGTAATTCATTTTAAAGACACCTTAAGATAATAGGCTGAGATTTCCAAATAGATTTAGTTACAGGAGGGCTAGCTAACAAAGTCACTTCTAAAAGTTTGTGCTCTGATATTACAAACACCAATATAAAATATTGCCTATTATCTTTAGATATCAATTTTGCATTAAGTTTTGGATGTATAACTGTTAAAAGCCACTTCAGTGATATTTGGGGGCAAACTTAATAATATTTTTTCCAGAAAAATATATAATGGAAGCAAAAAATATCTATTCAATTGGAATTTTTAAATTTTAGTCACAAAATTAATAGAGGCACATAGTTTAAAACGTCAAATAGCACTAAAATGTTTACCTTGAAAATTAGCTTTTCACAGAAGGTGTGGAACTTGGGCAAGTCATTTACCTGTCTGTGCTTCAGTTTCCTCATCCGTAAAATAGGGATAATAATATGTCAGATTCACAGAGGTGCTGTGAGGATTAAATGAATTAATGTATGTGAAAGACTTGGTACAATGCCTGGCCATAGCAGGATCTTTATAGATTCAACTATTATTATTACTGTTCCCACCCTCAGAAGTACTCGTCTCGATTCCCATAAACAGTCTCTGTCTCTTTTAGAACAGAAATTTTCTTCCAACTCTCAATTAAATGTAAATCTGTTTGAGGGGAAGCACAGGATATGCATTCATATTTAGTTGAAGTTAAAATTTCAAAATTTGGAACACATCTACCTGATTCCTTTTTCTCATCCTTCTTGATAGAATATGGAATGCTTGTTTTCCTGTTTATCTAATCCAAAATATTCAAAACACTTTCAAGGTCTGTAGAGAACAGACTTGTGGTTGCCATGTGGGGGGGTGGGGGGAAGTACTGGGAGTTTGGGATTAGCAGATGCAAAGTCGTATATATAAGATGGATAAACAACAAAGTGCTACTATATAGCACAGGGAACTATATTCAATATCCTGTCATAAACTGTAGTGGAAAAGAATATGAGAATGTATATATATATATCATTTTAATGTATTTAATGGTACGCTGACACGTCTCTTTCTGTTTAATTTCTCACTGATTATAATTTTAAGATTAATCAATGTAGCTATATATATATATATATATATATATATATATATATATATATAACTTGATTACTGTGCTGTATAGCAGAAATTAACACAACATTGTAAAGTCAACTATACTTCAAGAAAATAAATTAAAACAAAAAACTCTTTCAGGGTCTGAATAATAATCACCTTTCAGAATTGAGCCTGAATTTACAGCTGGACTTACACACATATCTTTCTATCTCAAAATATGTTTTATAGAGGTAAGTCACTGTCTCAGTTTTTGTTGTTACTTATAAGATTATGTTTTGATAGAGTTTATATGGAAATACCATGTGGCATAACTGCCTATTTCACACCCTAGGAGGTGGGAAGTGTATAAGGACTCATCATCGACCCAGATTCTCATCTGATTCAACTAATTGGCATTTCAGTCTCATAAGCAACATTTGAAATTTTTATTGCAAGCAACTAATGGGATGAAGAACAACACAAGTAATCAAGTCAAATAAAGGCATCTGCTGGAGTGGGATCCCAGGGTCCCACCCCACAGCTTTTTATGGAGAATTTTGTTTTCATGGAAAGGCCAGAATTCCGTAGGGATGGAGTTTCATGATCAGAAAGTAAAGAAAAACCTCTATGTATTATTAATATCAACACACAAAATAATATAACTGCATTACACATTTCTCAATTTAGAATAAGGATAGCATTATGAACATGTTTTGGGAAGGTTACTGAAATTCTCTAAATCACTTTGATATCCTTAAGTTTCTTAAGGCATTTATCAAAACTCCACAAGAACAGAACTCTTCTTTGTTGCTTGAGTCAATAAAAATCTGACTCAACTTCTGTTTTAGGTCACAGATTTTTTAATGGAGTAAACCAGGATTTCCTTCATAATGAAACTACAAGGCCTGCACTATACAGCAATTCAGTAAACTCTGAATTATAAATGCTAAAATTCCTTTTGTCAGTTAGGAGCAGCGTAATTCTTTGTTGGGAGCAACATAATTGGAGAGTTTTTCTTAAGAAAAGGAGAATTTATTAAAGCATCTCATGGGCTCGCAGAATCAATAAGAGGCTGAAGGACTGGGCTTGGGAAATAAGTAGAAACCAATCAAGGGTGGGAGTGGGTGAGGGGGCAGGACCATATTTGCCTTTTGGTTGGACCCTGCTGCCCCCTTTATTTTTGCCTATTCAGGACCAACTGAGAGCTACCAATCCTCTTATTTTTAGTTTTTTTTTGAGGAACCTCCCCTACTTCTGGGTATATAGTTAATGGAATTGAAATCAGGATCTCATTAAGATTTCTGCACTCCTACATTCACTGCAACAATATTATTCACAATAGTCAAGATGTGGAAGCAACCTAAATATCCATCAACAGATGAATGGATAAAACATATGTGAGGGCTTCCCTGGTGGCGCAGTGCTTGAGAGTCCGCCTGCCGTTGCAGGAGACGCGGGTTCGTGCCCCGTTTCGGGAGGATCCCACATGCCGCGGAGCGGCTGGGCCCGTGAGCCGTGGCCGCTGGGCCTGCGCGTCCGGAGCCTGTGCTCCGCAAATGGGAGAGGCCACAACAGTGAGAGGCCCGCATAACGCAAGAAAAAAAAAAAAAAAAAAAAAAAAAAAAAACATATGTGAGATATATATAATGGACTATTAATCAGTGTTAAAAAAGAAGGAAATCCTGCCATTTGTGACAACATGAATGAATGTGGGAAACATTATGCTAAGTGAAATAAGTCAGACACAGAAGGACAAATACTACATGATACCACTTATGTGAGGAATCTAAAACAGTCAGATCACAGAAGCACAGAGTAGAATGGTGGTTGCCAGGGGCTGAGGGGAGGGGGAAAAGAGAAGGTGTTAGTTAAAGGGAACAAAGTTAGAGTTATGCAAGATGAATAAGTCCTAGAGATCTTCTGTACAGAATAGTGCCTCTAGTTAGTAACATGGTACTGTGCTCTTAAAAATTTGCTAAGGGGATAGATCTTATGTTGTGTTCTTATCCCAAAATAATAATAATAATAACAAGAAGAAGAAGGAGAAGAAAAAGGGTGGAAGAAAAAAACAACCACCTGCTTAGCACAGAGTGCAGGTCACAGCCCCACTCTCATCTGCAGGTGAAGTGGTTTCCACGATAGCAAGAAACATGCTGCCTCTCAATAGGAAATCACATCTGGGTTAATTCCGCAGAGTCAGGGGTGGGTGGTTGCTGGACAGTCGAAATATAACAAGCAGAGTTTCCCAAATTTACATCTATTCATGTACATGAAACAGGCTGGGACCTGGGAGCCTTTTCTGCAGTGCTGCAGTGCTTGCACCTGGACAAATGTCTCTTACAGCAACAAAATGCAAAGAAACTATAAGGGACTAAAAATAACTGCGTGCATGCACAGTTGGGGCAAATTCTGGAAAAAAGATACAAAAAGACCAAAAAAGCCCAACTGCCACTTCTGAAGAGCTAGAAGCAAAAACGGGGGTCGGGAGCAAAAGCAGGGTTCTGTGCAGGCCCCCTGCACTCAGCACCACCAAAGGGGTGGGAAGACCACCTAAGCCACCCCTCTGGCTCAACCCCGAGACACACCAGTACCTCCCCCCCATATAAGGAACCAGCTGCCCCCACCCCTACCCCCAGGAAGCAAGCAAGGGAACCTGTTGCTTGTTCTCGCTTCCCCTGCTGCAGCAGGGGTCCCAATAAAGTTTTGCCTGAATTTCTTGTCTGGTCTCTGATCAATTTCTATTGATTAAGGAGGCCAAGAACCCTGGTCAGTAACATACACACTTCAAATTCCAGAAATTGTAAGTCTTGCTGGACACAATTATGTTTCAGATAAGAAAGGGTTCCACCTACTCACCAAAGGCAGAAAACCTCAAGTCTCTGCATCCAGCCCCAATCCTAGGATCTCTGGGTGTTGTCTAATCCTCCTCTAAGACCGTCACAGGCACATCTACATCATCAGGAACCCACAGAGTAAGGGTGAATGTAACCATCACTATAGTGGTCTATATAAAATGGTTTGACAAGGGAAAGGGATGGGGGAGGAAAATGAGTTATGGAGCATGGAAGGAAACATGTGTAGGCATGTGCTTCTGCATCATTCGTGATACTGTGACATCCCTCAGCCACTCTCTGCTCCATGGTCACCTTGTTCTCAGCCAGCACCAGGCTCGTTGGTGTCTTCACTTGGTGACATGATCCAGACCTTCATTTCTGAAGGAACTGAGACCTTTACAGCCCAGCCAATGTGGTGTTGCTGCCTCTTGAATTTTCATAAGATATAGATGTAGGGAGGCAGGACACAAGATCCCTTTGATCATCAGAAAGGATTTCTCCCACCCATCTCATAGCACTATTTTCCCAGCTTGCCTAGTGATCAGCAGAGACCAGGATGCCAGGGACAGCATCAGCTTTAATTCAGTGGAGCCACTGTTGTGCCAGCTGGTGGATGCATCCCTCCTATGGGTCAGTCAATCTCTAAGTAATCAGAGTCTCAACTTAGTGACAGGAAGAAAAGGGTTTGTAAGCAGGTCATTAAATGGTTCACAAGTGAAAGTGGAAGTGGTCACTAGTTCAGAAGAATAGTCAGGTCCTATAAAACAATGTGTCACAGAAATGGTCAAGATGTATATATACACACTACTATATATAAAATAGATAACCAATAAGAACTTACAGTGTAGCGCAGGGAACTCTACTCAATACTCTGTAATGACCTATATTGGAATAGAATCTAGAACAGAGTGGATAGGGCTTCTCTGGTGGCACAGTGGTTGAGAGCCCGCCTGCCGATGCAGCAGACACGGGTTCGTGCCCCGGTCCGGGAAGATCCCACATGCCACGGAGCAAGAGTGGATATATGTATAAGTGTGACTGATTCACTTTACTGTACAGCAGAAAGTAACACAATATTGTAAATCAATTATACTCCAATAAAAATTAATTTAAAATAATAAATGATACCAATCAAAAAAAAAAAAAAAGAAAGATGTGACCCAGGGTACTGCTTCTGCCACCGAAGAGCTCTAGCTCAGCTGCCCTAGACCCACTCGTATAGCTGGACAGGCCATTGCTGCTGCCTGCTGTGGTGCCCCCGCCTCCCCCAAGAACTCTACAACTGCAATCACAACAATAAAATCCGACTGCTTCTTTACCTTTTCCCCACTTGTTCCTGACTCTCAGTCTTGGGTTGCAGGATCCCAGTGGCCGAGTCCAAGGTTCATGCCCTCACACTGGCTGCCAGGGGCACCAAGAAGGGGAATCTGCTACCTTCAGTCATTCTGAATGAGTTGATACACCTAATTGTTGTATTTTCATGTCTTCCCAGAAAAAAGCTGTCAAGGAACAGCCTATTGTAAACAAACTCTATTTAGAGTATAATTAAAGAACCAAATTAAAAAAAGAATCCTAAGCTTCAGTTAAATAAATAAATAATAAACAGATACATACATATGTACATACATCAAAAGAAGAAGAGAACGTAACAGTTTATCCTCCAATTGACACATGAATACATTCCTTACTTTCAGCAGGTTCACAGAAGCAAACAGGGACCCCGAGAGACTCAAGCCCTGTGCTCTCATTTTTCCTTTCTAGTGCCGATGAAACAGACTCCAAAGTGCTCACATGGTTAATTATTGGCAGAACTAGAGTGAAGATGCCACACTAAATATTGAGCTGCCTGGGAACACCATCCAAGCCTTACACATCCATTGCAAGTCACAAGGTGCCTGTCACATAGTCAGCCCTAAATATTTTATACTAAATGACCGAGTCCACACACTTTCCAATATGTTAAGCTTTATGTACCTCCATTAATAAGCATTTCACAGTTAAGGACTGAATTTTAGACTTCCATTCCCCTCGCCTCCTTAATTCCATGCTAACTGAAAGATAGCACCTTGAGAACACAGGAATTCCAGCCATTCTGGTGATTCAAGTCATGTTCAAAAAGCAGAATTGTTGCAGGTTTTTTTCCTTCTTCATATAACACTTGGCACAGAAAAAGCATATGGATGCAGCACACTGCATTTTCCCCTGCCAGCAGCTCACTCATAGAGCATCTACTCATGAAAACACAATTTTTAAAATTTATTTATTTATTTTATTGAAGTATAGTTGCTTTACAATGTTGTGTTAGTTTTAGGTGTACAGCAAAGTTCACACACACACACACACACACACACACACATATATGCACATATACATATATATATTCTCTTGCAGATTTTTTCCCATATAGGTTATTACAAAATATTGAGTGTTTTTCCCTGTGCTGTACAGCAGGTCCTTAATACCCAGATGGATAACCACTTATAGGTATTATAAGGATACCGTTCAAAATAGGGAAGAGTAAGTGACTCCTTCACATTAGGTCAGGCAGAGTTTTCTCATTTACTTTTTAAGTGGTTTTTACTGATTTTGTTTTGTTCTGTTTTGTTTTGCCTAAGAACTAGTGGGACAGAATCATTGAATGTGTAAGCTGAAAGGACTCTGGACTAGTCCTCTAATGGAACAAATGAAGAGAACTCACCCAGAGACCAAGGACCTGGCCAGCACTCCTATCCCAGGGCTTTATCACCACCACACATGGTCTCGGGGGCCACATTCATTGAATGCCTACCACTTGGTCTGTATCATATTTGATTTTACAGAGAAATAACAATCACCTTTACCTCCCTATTGCAGAAGGTGTTCTTGTGACTTTGATAGTGAGAATGCATTTTAAAAACATTTTTAAAGCAAATCTTTCCAAGTGTGGATATGAATATGTGCATGTTTTTGGTCTTGTACGTTCAATAATATGAAACTATAATGACTGAAAGAGTATAACTAAAGTAGGAAAGAACGCTCTCTTTTCTCCCTAAAAATGTGTCAGAATCATTGGGCTTATAAAAGCCTGGAATCACAAAAGTAGTTGATGAAAAATATGATTGGGATAGCTCCAATTAGATACTTTCTAAAATATTTTTATTTCCTCTTTCTCAAGTATTTTAAGCTACAGAGTGGCTCCTTAACTGTAATAGGATTCATTGAAGACTGACTCTTCAGAGATGAGCAGAGCCCAGCCTGCCCTCAAGCGCATGTGTGGGAGAGATCCTCTCTGTTCAAGGCAGGCTCTCTGTGCCCTAAAATCTGACTAAAGCTGCACAATGCTATGAAGGCAACTTGTGAGGAAAGAGAGGGGAGTGTGCAGGAAAGCAACAGAGCCTGACTCTCAGGGAAGTTCACGGTTCAGGGGCCAAATAGTCTGGGTTGGGCCTGGTCCCCAGTCCTGAGCAAACTTGGAAACATCACGAAATCTCTTCAGAGTCTCTCAAACAATATGTCACTGTGAAGTCTTTAAATTCTATACCAGCTCTGTAACTCTTTATTTTCATTGCTTAATCCAGGGGTCCCCAACCAACTGTCCGAGGCCTGTTAGGAACCCGGTGGCACAGCAGGAGGTGAACAGTGGGTGACAGAGAGAGAGAAGCTTCATCTACTGCTCCACGCTGCTCGCATTACCACCTGAATCACGCCCGCCACTGTAGCTCACATTACTGCCTAAACCATCCCCCTGCTTCCGTGGAAAAATTGTCTTCCACAAAACTGGTCCCTGGTGCCAAAAAAGTTGGGGACCGCTGGAATTGGTTTGCCACAATTTACCATGTAACCTCATGTAATTCTCATTAGGTTTCAGCAGCTTTGGACTTGTCACTTACCTTGACGTCAGAGCTCTACAAAATTGTTTAAATTAACGAAAAATTCCATAGAGCATGATATCATGCATCTTAAGAGACTGCCTTTCTGTTAATGTTATTCATTGGTTACTAGACTTATCTACCTGTGGTTAACCTATCTCAAAAGTTAGCAAATATTATTCAGCAGAAACTGTTTCTAATACAGTGTGTCAAAAATTACATTAAAATTTCCCCAAGATATAGTCCCTAATACAATTTTTGCTTCTCTTATTATGTTACAAATGATAAAATGACTGCCTGAAAGTTGGAGTTGTCTTGAACAGTTTAGCAGCCTCAAAAAAACACTTCTATATAGACTTTTTTCTTATTTTAACACATTACTTTTTTTAATGATTTCTTCTGAAATAATTATAGACTGACAGGAAGTTGCAAAAATAGGACACAGCTTCCCTGGTGGCGCAGTGGTTGGGAGTCTGCCAGCCGATGCAGGGGACATGGGTTCGTGCCCCGGTCCGGGAAGATCCCACATGCCGCGGAGCGACTGGGCCCGTAAGCCATGGCCGCTGACCTGCGCGTCCCGGAGCCTGTGCTCTGCAACTAGAGAGGCCGCAAGAGTGAGAGGCCCACGTACCGCAAAAAAAAAAAAAAAAAAAAAAAAAAAGGACAGTAAAGTCCCAAGTAATCTTCATCGGTTTTCCTAATTGGTTACATTTTATGTAACAATAGGATACTATCAAAGCTGGGAAATTGACATTGCTACAAGGTATATGTGTGCCATATTATCACATGTGTTGCCACCACCAAGATCAAGATACATAACTTCCATCACCACAAAGATCTCCCTCCTGTTACCCCTATATAGTCACACTTACCTTCCTCCCACCCTGGCCCCCATGCACCATCCCTAAAACTTGGCAACCACTTATTTGTCTCCTTCTTGTCATCTTGAGAATGCTATATAAATGTATTCATATAATATGTGATCTTCAAACACCAACCTCAAAGGTTGGCTTTTTTCACCCAGCATGTTTTTTGAGATCCATCCAAGTACTTGCATGTAGTTAATACTTTTTACTGTTAAGTAGTGTTTCATAGTATTAATGTACCACGGTTTGTTTAACCATTCACTTATTCTAGAACATTTTGGTTGTTTCTAGTTTGGGGCTATTACAAACAAAGCTGCTAGAAACAATCATGTAGAGATATTTGCACGGACATAAAATTTAATTTCTCTGGGATGAATGTATATGATAGTTTTGAACATTTTTGGAAAATCAGTGTATATAATTATGTTGTTCTGCTGCTTCTTATGTCACTGAAAGAAAAGGATGAACTTGGGGATTTGAATTCCAGCTCAAGTGCCACATAAATGACCATGTGCCCTGAAAGAGACCACTGTGTCCTGTAACTACAGGGCTGGAAATCAAGCACAGAACCTCATCATGCAACTGGTTGAATTACAATGCAAGTTGAACTCCCAGTTTTGAAGGGCATCTACTGTTGAATCAATGTGAGGGCATTGATTGGGAAAGAACTGGATCCTATAAGTTGGGACGGGGACCTGTGGGAAGATCCTGATGAAGCTGGGGATATTGAGCCCTTAAATTGTGATGAATCTTTTTTTACCAGTGGTATTGGCCTCGCAAGCCCCAGCAGAGATGGCTTCCTCAACCCCAGTGGAAGCGGCCTCTCTACATACAGGGTATCAGCCTTTTCATCCCCTTCTGAGGGGATTAACCATGCATTGCCCGAGGAAAGGGTCATAGCCTCCCCTGACACAATTGTCATGTAACATAATTATTAGTCTCCTCAGGACCCACCCCTACCACCCCACCTTACTTCTGGACCTTTAACTAGACTCAAGTTCAGCAAGTCCCTAAAGCTGGGATACAATCTGTGACTCATGAGGAAGTGCATTACATTCCAAAATAATGACTTTCATTTTCTAAGTTACACAGACAAAATCTTGGGAAATGTGTGGGAATAAGTACTAAAGGTGTGGGATAATGGAAGAAGGAATTCCTTATAAGGTTGAATGAGGCTGAATTTATGGGCTCACTAAATAGGGCTTCTGCATTTAATGTTGCAGCTTGAGGAATTAGAAAGGGCTCTAGCAGTTTGGTTGGTTGGTTGGCTGAAACATAGGCCAAAAGGTGGCTCCCCATGAGTACACTGGAAATGCTGGACCTGCCTCAGTTTAATCTAGAGAAGAACTTCAGAGGCTTAGGGATAGAGGAATGTTAGAGTGGATTTGTCACTTAAAACCTGCTCACCTGACTGGGGGGGTTCCAGAATTTTTACCTTCCATCAATACTGTGAGGAATAAATTTATGAGAGGATCCCCAATATCCTTTGTGGACAAAGAATGTCACCTGCCATACCAGTAAACAAAGGATGTTGCAGCCATCAATCCATCAGCCACTGCAGCCACCCCTGATAGTGCAACCTGAGGGGATTTAAGACGTAGAAAAACAGGATACTGGCCCTAGATAGGTTAGGCGCATATCAAAGGAATAATTTTATTAAGCCCAGATTCTTACATCTTCCCATGCATAGAAAAGTGTTAAAATCATTAACTTGAGATGTCTGGTTTTCCTTTAATTAGCAGTAAAGTTTTGATGTTTGATTACTTGGGGTTTTTTTGCAAAACTCCTATATATTGTTTCTCTTTGGAACTGTCTCCAGAGCTATCTGAGAGGCTGTATCCCAGGCTTAAGTCCTCAATTGTGTTCCAAATGAAACATAATTTTCAACTTTTAAGTTGTGCATTTTTTTTTCAGTTGACACCTTGAATACTCTATGGTTGCTTTCTCTGTAGATCAGACCTCACAGTGGGAAATGCAGTCACTGCACAGGGAAACCGAAATGCAAAGAGGATAATTGAATCCTGAGGTGGTAGGGGCCAAGGGGCAATATTCAACCACTGAGGGCAAAGTGGACATCGTTACCTTAATGTAGAGCACAGTCAAAGCAGCAATCACAATAGTCTGACTCATGCTGACTTATGGTGTTGATTAATTGATCATGGTGTTCCTAGAAGTGAAATAGATAGGAAGCCTACTAAATTTGTACTTATCTGTAGAAGCAGAAAAGTTCTAGGTCAAGTGAATAAAAGTCGAACCTAAATCATAAAAACAGAGAGTCACATCCCCTCAATACATTCCTAGACATGAGACAGTTTATGGATCCCGAACCCCTGGAATGAAGGCGAGGCTGGGTCCCATTGAGGAAGGACCCCAGTGCACTACTGAAAATTTATACTGTCAATTCTTGCCGCAGCCTTCCCCGGAATGATGTTTGGCCTTTTACCAGAGTAACTGTGCATTGGGGAAAAGGAAATTATTAGACCTTTTGGAGAACAACTGACTCTGGCTTTGAAATGATACTAATTCCAAGAGACCTAAAACATTGCAGGGGCCCAAAAGTCAGAGTAGAGGTTATGGAAGTCAAGCGACTCATGGAGTTTTAGCTCAGTTAGCTCAGTTCTGTCTCATGGGCCCAATGGTTCTCCAAACCAATCATGTGGTTATTTCTCCAGTTCTGGAATGTATACCTGGTATAGACATATTTAACAGCTGGCAGATTCTCCACATTTGTTCCCTGACCTGTGGAGGCAGGGTTATTATGATGCAAAAGACGAAGTAAAGGCCGGGAGAACTGCCTCTACCTAGGACAACAGTAAATAAAATTTAATACCACGTTCATGGAGGGACTGCAGAGTTTACGGCCAGTATCAAGGACTTGAAGGAGGCAGGGGTGGTGGTTCCTACAACATCCTATCTGGCCTGTGCAGAAGACAGATGGATCTTGGAGAATGACAGTAGATTATCATAATCTTAACCAGGTGGTGACTCCAATTGTAGTTGCAGATGTGGTTTCAATGCTTGAGAAACTTAGCACTCACCCTGGTAAATGGTTTGTAAGTATATGTATTTGATCTGGAAAATGCCTTTTTATCCACCCCTGTCCATTAGTCCCGCCAGAAGCAGATTACTTTCAGGTGGCAAGGCCAGTAATACACCTTCACTGTCCTACCTCATGAGTATATCAACTTTCCAGCCTGATGCCGTAATTTAGTTTGCTAGAAAATACATTTGACTCTCATTTCCATAAGATATCACACTGGTCTATTACATTTCTGACACTATGCTGGTTGGATCTAGTGAACAAGCACAACTACTCTAGATTTGCTGGTAAGGTATTTATGTGTCAGAGGACAGAAAATACATCAGACAAAATGCCATGGCCTCCTACATCAGTGAGATTTCTAGGGGCCCAATGGTATGACCCATGTCAAGATATCCCTTCTAAGGTGAAGGATAAGTTGTCACCTCTGACACCTCCTACAACCAAAAAACAGGCACAGCTCTTAGTGATTTCTTTGGGTTTTGGAGGCAACATATTCCTCATCTGGATGTGTTACTCCAGACTTCTTTATGAAGTGACTCCAAAAGCTGCTAGTTTAGGATGGAACCCAGAACAGGAGAAGGCTGTGTAACAGGTCCAGGCTGCTGTGCAAGCTGCCTTTGCCACTTGGGCCATAAGATCCAGAAGATACAATAGTGTTGATATGTCAGCAAATAAGGATGCTGTCTGGAGCCTTTTGAAGGCCCTCATAGGTGAATCAAAGCACAGGCCTTAAGAACTGTGGAGCAAAGCCCTTCCATCATTCCGGTAACTAGTCTCCTTTTGAGAAACAAAAGGTCTGCTGTGAACTTTGTAGAGACTGAACACTTAACCTTGGGCCATCAAGTTACCGTGACCTGAGCTGCCCATCATGAACTAAGTGGTATCTTAACCATCAAGCCATAACAGAGGACATGCACAGCAGCACTCCATCGTCAAATGGTTATGGTGTATATGTGATCAGGCCAGAGCAGGTCTTGAAGGTACAAGTAAGTTCCATGAAGAAGTAGCTCAAAGGCCCACAGTCCTCACTTCTGCTACACTACCTTTTCTCTCCCAGCCTGCACCTATGACCTCAAGGGGACTTCCCTACTATTAATTGACAGAGGGAGGCTCAGGCAGGCCTAGTTTACAAATGGTTCTGCACAATATGCAGGCACTACCCCAAAGTGGATAGCTACTGCCCTCAGCCCCTCTCTGAGATATCTCTGAAGGACAGTGGTGAAGAGAAATCCTCCCAGTGGGCAGAACTTGAGGCCATGCACCTGGCTGAGGGAGAAACACTTGGAAGGAGAAATGGTCAGACACGCTGGGTGGACAGGAATTGAAAAAAGCATGATTGGAAAGTTGGTCACAAAGAAAATTGGGGAAGAGGTATGTGAACAGATTTCTCTGAGTAGTTGAAAAACATGAAGATATTTGTGTCTCATGTGAATGCTCATCAAAGGGTGATCTCAGCAGAAGAGGATTTTAATTATCAAGTAGATAGGATGACCTGTTCTGTGGAGACCAGTCAGCTTCTTTCCCCAGCCACCCCTGTCATTGCCCAATGGACTCATCAACAAAGTGGCCATGGTGACAGGGACGCAGGTTAGGCATGGGTTCAGCAATATCGACTTCCACTCATCAAGGCTGACCTGGCTACAGCCACTACTGAATTTCCAATCAAAAAGAATCAACCAGAAGCAGAGACCAACAGTGAGTCCTCAATATGGCGTTATTCCCCGGGTGATCAACCAGCTAATCAGTGGCAGACTGATGACACTGGACAGCTTTCATTGTGCAAGGGGCAGTATTTTGTTCTTATTGGAATAGACATTTGCTCTGGGTGCAGATTTGCCTTTCCTGAATGCATCACTTCTGCACAACTACTATCCATGATCTTACAGAATGCCTTATCATTGGCATGGGATTCTACAAGCATTGCTCAAGATCAAGGAATACATTTCACAGCAGATGAAGTGTGGCAATGGGCCCTTGGTCATGGAATTCACTAGTCTTACCTGAAGCAGCAGGCTTGATAGAATGGTGGAATGGCCTTCTGAAGACTCATTTACAGGGCTGGCTATGAGACAATACCTCTGCTTGTCCCAGGGCAAGGTTCTCCAGAGGGTTGTAGATGCTCTGAATTAGAGTCCAATATATGGTCCTCTTTCTTCCATAACCAGGATTCTCGGGTCCAGGAATTTTAAGGGACAGAAATGAGAATAGATATTTTCAACTCTTCAGTATTATCCCTAGTGACCCACTATCAAATTTTTGCTTTTTGTTCCTGAGACCTTATGCTCTGCTGGTCTTAGTTCCAAAGGGAAAAATGCTTCTACCAGGAGACACAGCAATGAATCCAAAGAACTGGGAGTTAAGACTAACACCCAGCTACCTTGGGCTCCCCATGCCTCTGAATCAACAGACAAAGAAGGAAAGTAAAGTGTTTGTTGATACAAGGATATTACTTGCGGACCACTCTTCCACACTGAAGTAAGGATAAGTATATCTGGATATAGTAGGTCGCTTAAGGCATCCCTTAATATTATCATGTTCTTTGATTAAGCTCAGTGGAAAACTACAACAACCCAGTCTAGGCAGGGCTACTAATGACCCAGACTATTCAAGAAGGAAGGATTTGGTCACCCACCAGGGAAGAACCACGATCTGCTGAGGTGCTTGCTGAGATAAAAAGAATACAGAATGGGTATAAGAAAGTAGTTACAAAGACCAATTATAACTGACCAGTTACAGAAACGAGGACTGTAACTGTCATGAGTACACCATTTTTTTTTTTTTGCTATGAATATATTTGTGTTAAGTGTGTATTTGTTTTTTCTCTCTCATATTCCCTTACTATGTAACATAAGTTGTATTGATTTTATATCATAATATGTAAGTACTCTTAATTTTACATTATCGTACTTTAAGTTATATCACAAGGATTTACCTCCTCTTCTGGGGATAGGGTTAGTGTATTTTGATTGGACTCAGAATTGTTGTATCATATTAAGTGGAATTAAGACCTTGTTATTGTCTTATTTGGGGACTAAGTAAGGTTTGAGGAGATGCATATGGGTGTCATGTTGACACAGGGTCGACTTGGGATGTTTAGTTTCATGTGTCAGCTTGACTGGCTATGGGGGACCCAGATTAAAAATTATTTCTCGATATATTTTGTGAGGGAATTTCCAGATGAAACTAGCATTGAAATTGGTGGACTCAGTAAAGTTGATTGCCCTCCCCAATGTGGGTGGATATCATCCAGTCTGTTGAGGGCTTGAATAGAACAAGAGCTGGGGGAAGGAAGAATTTGCCCCTTTTTCCTGCCTCATGGCTGAGATATTTCATCTTCTCCTGACCTCAGACTGGAATTTACATCACCACCTCCCCTGGTTCTCAGGTCATTGGACTAAGATTGAATTATATCACTAGCTTTCTGGGGTCTCCAGCTTACAGATGGCAGATTGTGGGATTTCTCAGCTTGCATTATCATAAGAGCTAATTCCCTGTTACAAACATATGCGTGTATTCTATAGGTTCTGCTTCTTTGGAGAATTCTGATTAATACAACATGTATCCACCATTGTAATATCACACAGAATACTTTTACTGACCTAAGAATCCCCTGTGCTCCACCTATTCAACCTACTCATCCTTTCCTCCTCCCAAACAGCCAACAACCACTGATTTTTTATGGTCTCCATAGCTTTGTCTTCTAAAATATCATATAGTTAAGAATTATACAGTATGTAGCCCTTTCAGATTGGTTTATTTCACCTAGTAATATACCTTTAAGTTCCTCCATGTCTTTTCATAGTAGTTTATTTCCTTTTATTGCTGAATAATTTTCCATTGTATGAATGTGGAACAGGTTTTTGTTTGTTTGTTTGTTTTTAATCCAACCATCTATGGAAGGGCACCTTGGTTGCCTCTAATTTTTGGCAATTATGAATAAAGCTGCCACAATCATTCATGTGCAGGCTTTTGTATGGATGTAAATTTTCAGCTCTTTGGGGTATATACCAAAGAGCTTGATTGCTGCATTTTATGGTAAATGTATATTTACTCTTTTATTAAACTGCCAAACTCTCTTCCGAAGAGTCTGTGCCATTTTGCATTCCCTACAGCAATCATGAGAGTTCCTATTGCTCTGCATCCTCACCAGCATTTGGTGGTGTTAGTGTTCTGAATTTTTGTCCTCTTCATAGCTGCACAGTGGTTTCTCATTGTTGTTTTAATTTGCAGTTCTCTAAAGACATAAGGTGTTGAGCATCTTTTCACATGCTTATATGATATTTTATACCTCTTTACTGAGGTGTCAGTTTAGATTTTTTGTCCACTTTTAATCAGGTTGTCCTTTTTTTTTAGTGGTAAGCAGTAAGAGTTCTTTGCATATTTTCATACCAATCCTTTACCTGATTTGTCTTTTACAAATTTTTCTCCCCATCTATGACTTGACTTCCCATTCTCTTGACATTCATATCTTTTTAAAGGTTTTTTTTCTTTTCTTTGTGTGTTTATTTTGAATAATGTATATTGCTTTTTGTTCAGTTAACTAATTCTTTTCTGCAATGTCTAATCTATTGTTAATTCTATCCAATGTACTTTTAATCTCAGCTATTCTAGTTTTAATCTCTAAAACTTTGATTTGCTTTTTAAAAAATACCTTCCTTTACAGGTCCTATCCCTCCTGTAGCTTCTTGAAAATATGAAATATAATTATAATATCTACTTTAGTTTTGTTGTCTTCTAATGCTTTAATTTTTCTATTTCTGGGTCAGTTTTAATTAGGTTTTTTTTCCCCTTCATTGTGGTTCTATATTCCTGCTTCTTGATATACCTGGTAATTTTTCTATTGGATGACAGTCATTGTAGCTTTCCCTTTTCTGGTGCTAAATATTTTAGTATTTCTGTACATATTCTTGAACTTTGTTCTGGGATGCAGTTAAATTACTTAAAAATAATTTTATGCTTCTGAGTCCTGCTTTTAAGCTTTTTAGGTGGAACCCAAGTAATGTTTAGACCATGTTAAGTTTTTCCCCACATTTCAGGATTGAAAACTATTCTGAATACTCATGTATTAAAACAGTTTTCCATTCTAGCTGGGAAGACCAGGCTTTCTTTTTTTTTCCCTCCTTTGTGAGTGTGAAGAACTTTTTCCTTCTGATACATCCAGGTGGTTCTTTCCCTGCCATGAGTAGTGTTCTTACATGCATATGACCATCTGTACTCATAGGCCTCTGTAACCTAGTTTCCATTCACCTGTCCTGCTTCTCATCCCTTCATTCACTCTACCACATTCACAGTGGGGCTTGTTTAATTTCTAGAACAAGCGTGGCTCTTTGCACACAATTTTTATTGCTTCTGCTTAGAATGTGCTTCCTCAGCCTGGCTTGACTGGCTCCAAAATGGCATTCAACTCTGAACAGGAATATCATCTTTTCTTATGCAAGTAAGTTTCCCCAATTTTCTCTCAAACACTGTTTCTTGCCTTCAAATCATTTTGTGATTCAAAAAAACTTGTTCATGTGTTTTTTAAAATTTTGCTTTCCTAGGCTATTTTACCCAGGAGTTGATAACTACATGGGAACAGAAACTCTAATTTTTGCTCACCACTGATTCCTCATGTTTTGGTTAAGAGAGCACTTGGAAATATCTGTTCAAATATTGATCTTTGACATGATCACTGATTAGAAGTCTGCCTCTATCAACTATTGCACCAATGTATGCTCTCTATTGTTTGGCTTGTACTACCAACATACTTATGGTTTATAATAATATTTTTATAGGTTTATTATAATATTAATTTTCTACAAACTCATCTTCCAGGGTTTGTATTCAGTAATGATAATTAACTGAAAGTCTAATTTTATATGTGAGGTTCTGCTGCTTTTCCACTCATTTGTTACTGAATTTTAAATATCATATGTTGAAATAACTTTGGTAATTGCAGAACTACATTTTTCCCAAAGATACTTTGATATTAAACACTAATAATACATCTTCCCTTTTTTCTGATTCTGATGAAAAATCCTATCTTTGAAAGGCTTAGTAAAGAAATTTCCAAATCAATGAAAAAACTTGTAACTGAAGTTTTAAAATTTAAGAAGTAATTTTCTGGTTTAATTATGTCATTGTTCTCAACATAATATCTTCCTATAATTATTAAATTTATTATTTTAGGTGTTAAGGTATAGTAGAAATTGACTTTCACATGGTTCTGAAAAGTCAAGTTGGCTTGAAATATCTATCGTTACTATTATTATAATTTAAGTGCAAGTAGGTTAGGAGAACATGGATTCAATATCATATATATAATACAATTTAATTATTGGGGAAATATTTGGCAAATACTTAACTAGTCACCTGTATTTTTTAGCTCTGATATCCAAATGATATTTTTTGCTGTTTTTTCTGAAGAAAGAGAGAAAATCCTTAAAATGAAAAGCATTTTTTCTTTTTTTTCACAATGGTGAAGTATGCCATTTAAGAATTATTTTGACATTGAGAACTGCTTCATTTTAGGCAACAGTTATACATTTTATTTGATTTTACTGTTATGAGTGATATTTAAATTACTCATCAAAATGAGTACTGCACTGTACTGCAAAATGAGTACTACACTGTACTGCACTCAGATGAAAAATGCAGCCATGATATTCATCTGCAATGCAGACCTCTCATTTTGCAGAAGACACAGCTTGCCTATACTGACTGGGTCATTTTTGGTTGTATCAAGACATAAACTTGAATGCAATCTTGATTCTGAGAAGAAAGGGAGAAGACAGAGAAAACTGAGCTGAGTGAATACTTTTCCCTCCCTAAAGGAAGAAAAATGTGTTGATTTCCAATCATTTGCAAAAGCAAATAAGCAAACACTTCTCATTTTACAAAATGAAACTAGATGGACCTCAGATGCACTCAGGAAAGGGTCTGATTTTGTGATAACTCAGGACCGTTAATCTAAAGACTTTCTTCTCTTTTCCAAGTAATCTCTTCAGTAGGCTACACATTATGCCAAATATTCTGCCACGTCTCAACACGCACTTTGTACACACAGATAACAATTCAACTGTAAAATCTTGCACTGGTATATATTACTATTTCATATGATATGAAAATGTTCCAAGTTTATGTACAGTTTTGAGGATTTGACCTGTCTCCTTTAAAAGTCTGTGAGGATTTTAAGAAGAACTCTGGGCCCTTCTTTTCCACACATTCTTCTGAGTGTGTCGTGGACACACAAGTACCACGCTGCCACAGGCCCGCAGTTTCCTTCCCCTGACACGGGTTTAGAGTCACCAACTTATGCTGCATGTCTGGCTCCTGAAATAATCTGAGTTTGAAATGAGATTGCCTTCAATCCTTGTATTTGACAGAGGAGAAAATTAAAACCAGATTGTTTAAGGGTTTTGCCTAAGTCCTGATAATAGAACTGTTTTATGACTTTCATAGGTTTATTAGTTTCCTTTGGCTGCTGTAACTATCCTCATAAACTTAGTACCTTAAAACAACAGAAATTTATTATCTTACAGTTTTGGGGGTCAGATATCTGAACTGAGTCTTCTGAACTAAAATCAAGGTGTCAGCAGGAGGCTCTGGGGAATCTATTTTCTTGCTTTTTCCAGATTTTACTGAATGCCCACATTCCTTGGCTCATGGCCACATCCTCAACCTTTGAAGCACATTGCTTGCACCTCTGTTCCTGTCATATCTCCTCCCTCTCTCTTTGACATCTGCTCTGTGTCATAAGTACCATGGTGATCACACTGGGCCCCCTGGATAGTCCAGGATCCTCTTTCCATCTTAATATCCTTAATGTACAAAGTCCCTTTTGCTGTGGAAGGTAACAGAGTCACTGGTTCTGGGGATTAGGATGTGGGCATCTTTGGGGCCATTATTCTCTCTAACATAATGAACACTTTTGCTTTTGGGCCACTTCCTTAATTAAAAATATTAAAAATTATATTGTAAGACTACCTTAGTATAAAGACTAATATAATTCAAGTTAATGTTTTATTATATACTCATTGTTATTATATTCATGTTTTCTCCTAAAAGAGAAAGAAATTTTAAAAGAAATTAAAATTAAACCAGGCTTCCCTGGTTGCACAGTGGTTAAGAATCCACCTGCCAATTCAGGGGACACGGGTTCGAGCCCTGGCCTGGGAAGACCCTACATGCCGCGGAACAACAAGGCCCGTGCACCACAGCTACTGAGACTGCGCTCTAGAGCCCATGAGCCACAGCTACTGAAGCCTGCGCACCTGGAGCCTGTGCTCTACAACAGGAGAAGCCACCACAATGAGAAGCCTGAGCACCATAACAAAGAGCGGCCCACGCACAGCCGCAAAGACCCAACGCAGCCAAAAAACAAACAAACAAACAAATAAATAAAATTAAACTACTTCATTGACCTACCTTACCTCATGGATAAGTAGGCCTTGGATGAAAAATTTTAAAATGCAACACAGGTTTTTGAATTTCCATTTCCTTCTTCTTTACACTAAACCTTTTAGGCCTAATTTGGAATTTCAGAATAAACTGTGGTGTTAATTGCCCACTGATTTGGAATGTGCTGCCATTTATGGCTCTTGATTCACTGGGCAATACAATGTTTTGGCTGATGTCTGCTGTCATTGATGTAGCTCTTAGACAAAATCCAGCAGCCCCTGGGTGAGATAGCCATCACATCCGCTCAATCCTTTCCTCACCAGAAAATGCTTTTCCCAAGAGATGTGCAACTTAATTTCCTGCATCCCACATTCTTTTGTTCATTCTAGCTTATTCGAAGATCAAGGGAGAAATTTATTTTACTCTGAAGTAAAAATCTACCTAAAAGTTCCTTCTCCAAATTGCTGGTGCACCCTTTAGCACATGGCATGAAAGAAGAGTCTGACAGTTTATGCTTTGACTTTGGGACTATTAATGGTGGCACATTGATATCAATGTCCTCCCCCAGTGAAGGGGAAATGAGATAGTCCAAGGCCTAAGGCTGCATTGGGTCTCCTGAGCTCCCTGATTTAGTTTTTTTTTTTTTAATTTTTAATTTTTATGCAATTTTTAAAGGTTAATCTCCATTTACAGTTATTATAAAATATTGGCTATATACTCCCCCACATTGTACAATACATCCTTGAGCCTATCTTACACCCAATAGTTTGTACCTCCAACTTCCCCATTCTCTATTGCCCCTCCCCACCCCCACTGGTAAACACTAGTTTGTTCTCTATATTTGTGAGTCTGTTTCTATCTTTTATATTCACTGGTGTGTTGTATTTTTTTAGATTCCACATATAGGTGATATAATACACTATTTGTCTTTATCTGTCTGACTTGTTTCACATAGCATAATGCCCTCAAAGTTCATCCATGTTGGTGCAATTGACAAAATTGCATTTTTTATGGCTGAGTAGTATTCCATTGTATTTAAATATACCACATCTTCTTTACCCATTCATCTGTTGATGGGTACTTAAGTTGTTTCCATATCTTGGCAATTGTAAATAAATCTGCTATGAACATTGGGATGCATGTATCTTTTCAATTTACTGTCTTTGTTTTTTTCACATATATACCCAGGAGTGGAATTGCTGGGTCATATGGCAGTTCTGTTTTTAGTTTTTTGAGAAACCTCCATACTGTTTTCTAGAGTGGCCACACCAATTTACATTCCCACCAACAGCATAGAAGGGATCCCTTTTCTCAAAATCCTTACCAAGTCTTGTTATTTGCAGACATTTTGGTGATAGCAATTCTGACAAGTGTGAGGTGATATCTCATTGTGGTTTTGATTTGCGTTTCCCTGATGATTAGCGATGTTCAGCATATTTTCATGGTGCCTGCTGGCCATATTCATTTCCTCTTTGGAAAAATGTCTATTCAGTTCTTCTGCCCATTTTTTAATCAAGTTCTTTGTTAGTTTGTTTTTGATGTTGAGTTGTATGAGCTGTTTATATACATTCTATATTAAGACCTTATCAGTCATATTATTTACAAATATTTTCTCCCATTTAGTACATTGTCTTTTTGTTTTGTTGATGGTTTTCTTTGCTGGGCAAAATGTTTTAAATTTAGGGCCTCCTGGGGAGGCAGGGGTTGGTTGTCACTCACTGAGGGGGCAAGAACAATGATAGCAGAGACCCCAGGAAAAGTTTTTTTTTTGTTTTTTTGTTGTTGTTTTTATTTTAAGAACAATTTTTAGATTAAAAAAATGTTTTAATATATTTTTAATTTTTCTATTTTTATTTTCCTTTTTTGTTTTTTTTCTATTTTTTGTTTTGTCATTTTGTGTTTTTGTTTTTTCTTTGCTTTATTATTTTAGTTTAATTTCTGTTTTTGTTTTGTTTTTTGTTTTGTTAGTTTTGATTTTATTGTTTGTTTTGGTTTTGGGGTTCTTTGGTTTGTTTAGTGGTTTTCTTGCTCTTTATTCTCTTTGTGTGTTTTGTTTGTTTTTTGTTAGTTTTTGTTATTTGTCTTGGGTTTTGTTTGACTGTTTTCCTTTTTTTTTTTTTTTTTTTTTTTGCAGAGATGTGCAGATTGTGGGGTCTTCGTCCCATGGCTGGGCTCCCAGGATGGGAGCACCAAGTCCAGGATGCTGGACTGCCAGAGAATTCCCAGCCCCATGGAATATTAATTGGCATGAGCTCTCCCAGAGTCCCCCATCTTGGCACTAAGACCTGGTTGCACCCAACTGCTTTAAAGCTCCAGTGCTGGATGCCTCAGGCCAAATAACCAACAACACAGGAACACAGCCCCACCTATCAGCAGACAGGCTGCTCAAAGTTGTACTAAGTTCATAGACACTCAAAAACACACCCCCTGATGCTGCCTTGCCCATCAGAGTGACAAGACCCAGCTCCACCCTGCAGAGCACAGGCACCAGTCCCTCCCACGAAGAAGCATACACAAGCCCCTGGAACAACCTCACTCACCAGGGGGCAGACACCAGAAGCAAAAGGAATAATGACCCTGCATCCTGCAGAAAGGAGACCACAAACACAGTAAGTTAAGCAAAATGAGATGACAGATAAATATGTTGCAGATGAAGGAGGAAGGTAAAAACCCATAAGACCAAATAAATGAAGGGGAAATAGGCAATCTACCTGAAAAAGAATTCAGAGAGTTTGTGAGGACTGTTCCAGAGTGTTTGGTCTGAGCAAGGCAAAGTTTGCTGAAGTGAATAGCTCTCTGCAGACCTTGGAGCATTAGCTCGTGTCTGGGTAAAGCCAATCTCCACATGGCAGTTGTGAAAACCATAAGCAGAACTGCAAATTTTATCTTGCTTATCAGCACCAGCATCTTTATTTCCCAGATACAGTGCTGTACAAACAAAGGAGTTTACCTTTGCACCATCAGCTGGATGTCAATTTTTGGGTCACTAAGCTGAAAAACAACTAGTAGAAAATTACACTTTGGCTAAATTTGGACTGTATTCCTTTCATCTCCCCTTGCCTGGAAAAATATTATAATTAATCCCTCGCTGGTTTGTAGTATGTTATTTCTTTATTGGCTTATTAAGAGACATTATCCTGTATGCTATTAGCCTGTGAAATGATTATAATTCCCAGGGTGAACCTGTGTTGAATAAAATAATGGCAAAGACCATCTCAGTCTGAGCACAATTTGCTTTGAAACAAAACAATATGTGAGTTTACAAATATTAATTAATAACTTGTTTTATCTCAGAGACAGAAAAAATGATCAAAAAAGAAATTCTAACATGCTACAAGTTGTTCACCACAGCAGGAGCTCCTGTTTCTCATCCCGTCAGTAATATTATGATTAAAATAATTACATTCTTCTGTATTTTTCTATTTCTTCTATATTTTTAATAGTCTTATAAATTTATAATACTATTATTATTTTCCAGGACTAATATATATTCATTTAATTTTTCTTTGATGAAAATGATTGTTAATTTAGGGTCACACAACATCATGATGAAAAATAGTAGCCAGGTCATAATCATGTAATTATTTTTCTTGTGAAACATTCTAAAGTCATGTGAAATATCCATTCTTATAACATACCTATAATATGAGACTAAGGAATTGGTACATATAGGTCTACAACAATATTGGTTTGTCTTTTTAAAAAGTACACATTTACAAATAAAAAAGAAAAGAGGGTCAATTCATATAAGAAAAAGAGATAATTGAGAAGATACTGCTGCATGCAATAATTTTCACAAATATTAACATGGATTAACACTTTTCTTTACATAAATTGTATTACAAAGGAACAAAACAGACCACAGGAGGGAAGGAAAAAATATAGATCTATTAGAATGTATTTTAACTTACATGACTACCATATTGAAACAAGAAGATATAGTTATAGGTCAACATGGTAATTCCATGGTAATCACAAATCAAAAACTGACAATAGATACACAAAAACTAGAGAAAAAGGAACACAAGTATCCTATTAAAGAAAATGATCAAATCACAGGGAAGAAACTAAAAGAAAAAGAAAAAAACAGAGAAGAATTACAAAACAACCAGAAAACAAGTAATAAAATGGCCAAAAGTACATACCTATTAATAATCATTTTACATGTAAATAGAATAACTGCTCCAATCAAAAGATACAAGGTGGCTGACTGGGTAAATTAAAAAAGAACCCATCTATATGCTGCTTACAAGTGACTCACTCTGGAGGTAAAGACACACAAAGACTGAAATTGAAAAGATGGAAAAAAAAATTCATGCAAACAGAAACAACAAGAAAGCTGGGGTAACAATACAGCAAACTGAAAAACAAAATATAATTTATAATAAAGTATAATACAAAATACAAAGAATTGCATTATATAATGATGAAAGGATCAATAAAAAAGAGGATATAAAATTTGTTGACCTATATGCACCTAATATAAGAAGACCTAAATATATAAAACAAATATTAACAGACATAAAAAGAGAAATAAACAATAATGGAATAACAGCAGAGAACTTTAACACCCTACTCACATCAAAGGACAGATCATCCAGATAGAAAATCAGTAGGGAAGTTGTGGTCTTAAACCACATATACCAGTTGGAATTAATAGATAGCTATAAGACATTCCATCCAAAAACAGCAGAATACACATTCTTTTCAACTGCACATGGAACATTCTGCAGGACAAATTACATTCTAGGCCACAAAACAAGTGTCAAAAAATTTAAAAGGATAGAAATTATACCAAGTTTTTTTCTTAACCACAATAGTATAAAACTAGAGATTAATTACCTGAAGAAAAATTGAAAAAAAAACAAACATATGGAGACTAAACAATATGCTACTAAGAAACCAATGGGTCAATGAAGAAATCAAACAGGAAATCAGAAGATAACTTGAGACAAATGAAAATAAAGGCATAACTTCCCAAAATCCATGGGATGCAGCAAAAGCAGTTTTTAGGGGGAAGATTATAGCAATACAGGTCTACCTCAAGAAACAAGAAAAATTTCAAATAAACAACTTAACCTACCATCTATAGGAATTAGAAAAAAAAAAAAACCAAGAAAATAATAATGATCAGAGAGGAAATAAATAAGAAAGAGACCAAAAACTTGACAAAAAAAGATCAATGAAACTAAGAGCTTAGGTTCTCGAAAAGATAAACATAATTCATAAGCCAGGCTCATCAAGAAATAAAGGCTGGCTTCCGGGAAGATGGCAGAAGAGTAAGACGCGGAGATCACCTTCCTCCCCACAGATACACCAGAAATACATATACACGTGGAACAACTCCTACAGAACACCTACTGAACGCTGGCAGAAGACCTCAGATCTCCCAAAAGGCAAGAAACCCCCCACATACCTGGGTACGGCAAAAGAGAAAAGAATAGAGACAAAAGGATAGGGACAGGACCAGCACCAGTGGGAGGGAGCTGTGAAGGAGGAAAGGCTTCCACACACTACGAAGCCCCTTCGCAGGCGGAGACTGCAGGTGGCAGCAGGGGGAAAGCTTCAGAGCCACAAAGGAGAGCACAGCAACAGGGGTGTGGAGGGCAAAGCGGGGAGAGATTCCCGCAGAGAGGATCGGTGCCGACCAGCACTCACCAGCCCGAGAGGCTTGTCTGCTCACCCACCGGGGCAGGCTGGGAGTTGAGGCTTGGGCTTCGGTCGAAGCGCCAGGAGAGATCTGGGGTTGCTGGCGTGAACACAGCCTGCAGGGGGTTAGTGCGCCATGGCTAGCCGGGAGGGAGTCCGGGGAAAAGTCTGGACCTGCAGAAGAGGCAAGAGACATTTTCTTCCCTCCTTGTTTCCTGGTGCGCGAGGAGAGGGGATTAAGAGCGCTGCTTAAAGGAGCTCCAGAGACGGGTGTGAGGCACGGCTAAAAGCGCGGACCACAGAGATGGGCATGAGATGCTAAGGCTGCTGCTGCCGCCACCAAGAAGCCTGTGTGTGAGCACAGGTCACTATCCACACCCCTCTTCCGGGGAGCCTGTGCAGCCAGCCACTGCCAGGGTCCCAGGATCCTGGGACAACTCCCCCGGGAGAACGCACGGCCCGCCTCAGGCTGGTGCAACGTCACACCTGCTTCTGCCGCAGCAGGCTCGCCCAGCACTCCGTGCCCCTCCCTCCGCCTGGCCTGAGCGAGCCAGAGCCCTCAAATCAGCGGCTCTTTTAACCCTGTCCTGTCTGAGCGAAGAACAGACACCCTCATGTGACCTACACGCAGAGGCTGGGCCAAATCCTAAGCTGAGCCCCTGGGAGCTGTGAGAACAAAGAAGAGAAAGGGAAATCTCTCCCAGCAGCCTCAGAAGCAGAGGATTAAAGCTCCACAATCAACTTAATGTACCCTGCATCTGTGGAATACATGAATAGACAACAAATCATCCCAAATTGAGGAGGTGGACTTTGAGAGCAAGATTTATGATTTTTTCCCCTTTTCCTCTTTTTGTGAGTGTGTATGTGTATGCTTCTGTGTCAGATTTTGTATGTATAGCTTTGCTTCTACCATTGGTCCTAGGGTTCTATCCATCCGTTATTTTTGTTGTTGTTTTGTTTTTAATTTTTTTCTTAATAATTATTTTTTATTTTATTAACTTTATTATATTTTATCTTTATTTTATTTTACTTTATCTTCTTTCTTTCTTTTTCCCTTCCTTCCTTCCTTCCTTCTTCCCTCCCTCCCTTCCTCCCTCCTTTCTTTCTTTCTCTCTTTCTATTTCTACTAATTCTTTCTTTCTACTTTTTCTCCCTTTTATTCTGAGCTGAGTGGATGAAAGGCTCTTGGTGCTGCAGCCAGGAATCAGTGCTGTGCTTCTGAGGTGGGAGAGCCAACTTCAGGACACTGGTCCATAAGAGACCTCCCAGCTCCACAGAATATCAAGCAGCGAAAATCTCCCAGAGATCTCCATCTCAACACCAGCACCCAACTTCACTCAACGACCGGCAAGCTACAGTGCTGCACATCCTATGCCAAACAACAAGCAAGACAGGAACACAACCCCACCCATTAGCAGAGAGGCTGCCTAAAATCATAATCAGTCCACAGACACCACAAAACACACTACAAAACATGGACCTGCCCACCAGAAAGGCAAGATCCAGCCTCATCCACCAGAACACAGGCACAGTCCCCTCCATCAGGAAGCCTACACAACCCACTGAACCAACCTTAGGCACTGGGGACAGACACCAAAAACAATGGGAACTACAAACCTGCAGTCTGCAAAAAGGAGATCCCAAACACAGTAAGATAAGCAAAATGAGAAGACAGAAAAAGATACAGCAGATGAAGGAGCAAGATAAAAACCCACCAGACCTAACAAATGAAGAGGAAATAGGCAGTCTACCTGAAAAAGAATTCAGAACAATGATAGTAAAGATGATCCAAAATCTTGGAAATAGAATAGAGAAAATGCAAGAAACATTTAACAAGGACCTAGAAGAACTAAAAATGAAACAAACGACGATGAACAACACAATAAATGAAATTAAAAATACTCTAGATGGGATCAATAGCAGAATAACTGAGGCAGAAGAAGGGATAAGTGACCTGGAAGATAAAATAGTGGAAATAACTACTGCAGAGCAGAATAAAGAAAGAAGAATGAACAGAACTGAGAACAGTCTCAGAGACTTCTGGGACAACATTAAACACACCAACATTCGAATTATAGGGGTTCCAGAAGAAGAAGAGAAAAAGAAAGGGACTGAGAAAATATTTGAAGAGATTATAGTTGAAAACTTCCCTAATATGGGAAAGGAAATAGTTAATCAAGTCCAGGAAGCACAGAGAGTCCCATACAGGATAAATTCAAGGAGAAATACGCCAAGACACATATTAATCAAACTGTCAAAAATTAAATACAAAGAAAGCATATTAAAAGCAGCAAGAGAAAAACAACAAATAACACACAAGGGAATCCCCATAAGGTTAACAGCTGATCTTTCAGCAGAAACTCTGCAAGCCAGAAGGGACTGGCAGAGCATATTTAAAGTGATGAAGGAGAAGAACCTGCAACCAAGATTACTCTACCCAGCAAGGATCTCATTCAGATTTGATGGAGAAATTAAAACTTTTACAGATAAGCAAAAGCTGAGAGAGTTCAGCACCACCAAACCATCTTTACAACAATTGCTAAAAGAACTTTTCTAGGCAAGAAACACAAGAGAAGGAAAAGACCTACAATAACGAACCCAAAACAATTAAGAAAATGGGAAGAGGAACATACATATCAATAACTACCTCGAATGTAAATGGACTAAATGCTCCCACCAAAAGACACAGATTAGCTGAATGGATACAAAAACAAGACCCATATATTTGCTGTCTACAAGAGACCCAGTTCAGACCTAGAGACACATACAGACTGAAAGTAAGGGGATGGAAAAAGATATTTCATACAAATGGAAACCAAAAGAAAGCTGGAGTAGCAATTCTCATATCAGACAGAATAGACTTTAAAATAAAGAATACTAGAAAGACAAAGAAGGACACTACATAATGATCAAGGGATCGATCCAAGAAGAAGATATTACAATTGTAAATATTTATGCACCAAACATAGAAGCACCTCAATACATAAGGCAAATACTAACAACTATAAAAGGGGAAATCGACAGTAACACATTCATAGTAGGGGACTTTAACACCCCCCTTTCACCGATGGACAGATCATCCAAAATGAAAATAAATAAGGAAACACAAGCTTTAAATGATACATTAAACAAGATGGACTTAATTGATATTTATAGGGCATTCCAACCAGAAACAACAGAATACACATTTTTCTCAAGTGCTCATGGAACATTCTCCAGGATAGATCATATCTTGGGTCACAAATCAAGCCTTGGAAAATTTAAGAAAATTGAAATTGTATCAGGTATCTTTTCTGACCACAACACTATGAGACTAGATATCAATTACAGGAAAAGATCTGTAAAAAATACAAACACATGGAGGCTAAACAATACACTACTTAATAACGAAGTGATCACTGAAGAAATCAAAGAGGAAATCAAAAAGTAGCTGGAAACAAATGACAATGGAGGCACAAAGACCCAAAATGTGTGGGATGCAGCAAAAGCAGTTCTAAGCGGAAAGTTTATAGCAATACAATCCTACCTTAAGAAACAGGAAACATCTCAAATAAACAACCTAACCTAGCAATTAGACAAAGAACCAAAAATCCCCAAAGTTATCAGAAAGAAAGAAATCATAAAGAGCAGATAAGAAATAAATGAAAAAGAAATGAAGGAAATGATAGCAAAGATCAATAAAACAAAAAGCTTGTTCTTTGAGAAGATAAACAAAATTGATAAACCATTAGCCAGACTCATCAAGAAAAAAAGGGAGAAGACTCAAATCAATAGAATTAGAAATGAAAAGGGAGAAGTAACAACTCACACTGCAGAAATACAAAAGATCATGAGAGATTACTACAAGCAACTCTATGCCAATAAAATGGATAACCTGGAAGAAATGGACAAATTCTTAGAAATGTACAACCTGCCAAGACTGAATCAGGAAGAAATAGAAAATATGAACAGACCAATCACAAGCACTGAAATTGAAACTGTGATTAAAAATCTTCCAAAAAACAAAAGCCCGGGACCAGATGTCTTCACAGGCAAATTCTATCAAACATTTAGAGAATAGCTAACACCTATCCTTCTCAAACTCTTCCAAAATACAGCAGAGGGAGGAAGACTCCCAAACTCATTCTATGAGGCCACCATCACCTTGATACCAAAACCAGACAAGGATGCCACAAAGAAAGAAAACTACAGGCCAATATCACTGATGAATATAGATGCAAAAATCCTCAACAAAATACTAGCAAACAGAATCCAACAGCACATTAAAAGGATCATACACCATGATCAAGTGGGGTTTATCCCAGGAATGAAAAGATTCTTTAATATATGCAAATCAGTCAATGTGATACACCAAATTAACAAATTGAAGGAGAAAAACCATATGATCATCTCAATAGATGCAGAGAAATATTTCGACAAAATTCAACACCCATTTATGATAAAAACCCTGCAGAAAGTAGGCATAGAGGGAAGTTTCCTCACATAATAAAGACCATATATGACAAACCCACAGCCAACATCGTCCTCAACGGTGAAAAACTGAAAGCATTTCCACTAAGATCAGGAGGAAGACAAAGTTGCCCACTCTCACCACTCTTATTCAACATAATTTTGGAAGTTTTAGCCACAGCAATCAGAGAAGAAAAGGAAATAAAAGGAATCCAAATTGGAAAAGAAGAAGTAAAGCTGTCACTGTTTGCAGATGACATGATACTATACATAGAGAATCCTAAAGATGCTACCAGAAAACTACTAGAGCTAATCAACGAATTTGGTAAAGTAGCAGGATACAAAATTAATGCACAGAAATCTCTGGCATTCCTATACACTAATGATGAAAAATCTGAAAGTGAAATCAAGAAAACACTCCCATTTACCATTGCAACAAAAAGAATAAAATATATAGGAATAAACCTACCTAAGGAGACAAAAGACCTGTATGCAGAAAATTATGACACTGATGAAAGAAATTAAAGATGAGACACAAACAGATGGAGAGATATACCATGTTCTTGGATTGGAAGAATCAACATTGTGAAAATGACTCTACTACCCAAAGCAATCTATAGATTCAATGCAATCCCTATCAAACTACCACTGGCATTTTTCACAGAACTAGAACAAAAAATTTCACAATTTGTATGGAAACACAAAAGACCCCGAATAGCCAAAGCAATCTTGAGAACAAAAAATGGAGCTGGAGGAATCAGGCTGCCTGACTTCAGACTATACTACAAAGCTACAGTAATCAAGACAGTATGGTACTGGCACAAAAACAGAAAGATAGATCAATGGAATAGGATAGAAAGCCCAGAGATAAACCCATGCACATATGGTCACCTTATCTTTGATAAAGGTGGCAGGAATATACAGTGGAGAAAGGACAGCCTCTTCAATAAGTGGTGCTGGGAAAATTGGATAGGTACATGTAAAAGTATGAGATTAGATCACTCCCTAACACCATACACAAAAATAAGCTCAAAATGGATTAAAGACCTAAATGTAAGGCCAGAAACTATCAAACTCTTAGAGGAAAACATAGGCAGAACACTCTATGACATAAATCACAGCAAGATCCTTCTTGACCCATCTCCTAGAGTAATGGAGATAAAAACAAAAATAAACAAATGGGACCTAATGAAACTTCAAAGCTTTTGCACAGCAAAGGAAACCATAAACAAGACCAAAAGACAGCCCTCAGAATGGGAGAAAATATTTGCAAATGAATCAACTGACAAAGGATTAATCTCTAAAATTTACAGGCAGCTCATGCAGCTCAATAACAAAAAAATAAACAACCCAATCCAAAAATGGGCAGAAGACCTAAATAGACATTTCTCCAAAGAAGATATACAGACTGCCAACAAACACATGAAAGAATGCTCAACATCATTAATCATTAGAGAAATGCAAATCAAAACTACAATGAGATATCATCTCACACCAGTCAGAATGGCCATCATCAAAAAATCTAGAAACAATAAATGCTAGAGAGGGTGTGGAGAAAAGGGAACCCTCTTGCACTGTTGGTGGGAATGTAAATTGATACAGCCACTATGGAGATCAGTATAGAGGTTCCTTAAAAAACAAAAAGTAGAACTACCATACAACCCAGCAATCCCTCTACTGGACATATACCCTGAGAAAACCATAATATAAAAAGTGTCATGTACCAAAATGTTCATTGCAGCTCTATTTACAACAACCCGTAGATGGAAACAACCTAAGTGTCCATCATCAGATGAATGGATAAAGAAGATGTGGCACATATATACAATGGAACATTACTCAGCCATAAAAAGAAATGAAATTGAACTATTTGCAATGAGGTGGATAGACCTAGAGTCTGTCATACAGAGTGAAGTAAGTCAGAAAGAGAGAGACAAATACTGTATGCTAACCCATATATATGGAATTTAAGAAAAAAAAATGTCATGAAGAACCTAGGGGTAAGACAGGAATAAAGACACAGACCTACTAGAGAATTGACTTGAGGATATGGGGAGGGGGAAGGGTAAGGTGTGACAAAGCGAGAGAGTGGCATGGACATATATACACTACCAAACGTAAGGTAGATAGCTAGTGGGAAGCAGCCACATAGCACAGGGAGATCAGCTTCGTGCTTTGTGACCACCTGGAGGGATGGGATAGGGTGGGTGATAGGGAGGTAGATGCAAGAGGGGCGAGATATGGGAACATATGTATATATATAGCTGATTCATTTTTTTGTGAAGCAGAATCTAACACACCATTGTAAAGCAATTATACTCCAATAAATATGTTAAAAAAAATAAAAATTAAAAAAAAATTCACACACTAAAAAAAAGAAAGGTATTAAATTGGAGTCATGGAAATTATCAGTGCTAATAGACTCTCATTTTTCATTATCAAGAGGAGAAAAATAACTTTTCTCAGTGTATTAATAGGATTTATTTTAGCATAACTATTGTAATATTAAGGAAACTTTCATTTTTTAAAGTGGCTCTGGTAGCACCAAAGAAATATGAAGTACTCAGTAAAAACAGGATGAACGAAGAAGAAAGGCTAGATTGAAGCAGTGGAAGTGGACCGTGGGGGAGGTCTCGGTCAGCTAAAGAGCAGAGAGAGACATGAAATATGGGGGCAGGGGACAAATAACTCTTGTTTTAGGGCAATAGCTTGCTCACCCCACAAACTATTTGCTTATTAGATAGGGGTTTCTATGAAAGAGTCATTTTAAACTCTTCACCTCGTTTATTTCCACTCATCCTAAATCTCAGTGAGTGCCCTGTCTTGACAAAGCTCCTGTAAACCACTCACTTGCAGGCACTACAACCTGTTAGAATGGCTGTCAACAAAAAGAAAAGAGAGAGCAAAGGCTGGTGTGGAGGTGGAGAGAGATGAATGCTTGTGCACCACTGGTGGGAATGTAAATTGGTGTCACCACTATGGAAGACAGTATGGAGGGTCCTCAAAAAATTAAAAATAGATTCCATATATATGTGTTACATTACAGTACTTGTTTTTCTCTTTCTGACTTACTTCATTCTGCATGACAGACTCTAGGTCCATCCACCTCACTACAAATAACTCAGTTTTGTTCTTTTTATGGCTGATTGATATTCCATCATATATATGTACCACATCTTCTTTATCCATTCATCTGTCGATGGACATTTAGGTTGCTTCCATGTCTTGGCTATTGTAAATAGTGATGCAATGAACATTTTGTTACATGACTCTTTTTGAATTATGGTTTTCTCACGTGGGCCCCTCACTGCTGTGGCCTCTCCCGTTGCAGAGCACAGGCTCCGGACGCGCAGGCTCAGCGGCCATGGCTCACGGGCCCAGCCGCTCTGCGGCATGTGGGATCTTCCCGGACCGGGCATGAACCTGTGTCCCCTGCATCGGCAGGCGGACTCTCAACCACTGCGCCACCAGGGAAGCCCGGTAGCTCTATTTTTAGATTTTTAAGGAACCTCACATGGGGGGTGGGGGAAGGGTAAGCTGGGACGAAGTGAGGGAGTGGCATTGACATATATACACTACCAAATGTAAAATACATCGATAGTGGGAAACAGCCACATAGAACAGGGAGATCAGCTGGGTGCTTTGTGACCACCTAGAGGGGTGGGATAGGGAGGGAGACACAAAAGGGAAGGGATATGGGGATATATGTATACATATAGCTGATTCACTTTGCTATAGAGCAGAAACTAACACAACATTGTAAAACAATTATACTCCAATAAAGATGTTAAAAAATATTAAAAATAGAACTATCACATGATCCAGCAATTCCACTTTTGGGCATATATTCAAAGGAAAAAAACCACTATGTTGAAGAAGATATCTGTACCCCCATGTTTATAGCAGCTTTATCTACAATAGCCAAGATGTGAAAACAACTTAAATGTCCATCAATAGATGAATAAAGAAATAAAGGAAATAGAGTGTGTGTGTATATATATATATATATATATATATATACACACACACACACACACACACACATACTTACATATAGACACACAATGGAATATTACTCAGACAAAAAAGAAGGAAATACTGCCATTTACAACAATGTGGATAGACCTTGAGGGCATTAGGCTACGTGAAAAAAGTCACAGAGAGAAAGGCAAATACTGTATGATCTCACTTATATGTGGAATCTAAAAAAAAATTATTTTAAAACAAACTCATAGAAAAAGAGATCAGATTGTTACAAGACTCAAGGGTTGGATAACTGGATGAAGGTGGTCAAAAGGTACAAACTTCCAATTATAAGATAAATGAGTACTGGTAAGTGCTGGGGGTATAATATACAACATGATGACTATAGTTAACACTTCTGCATGGTATTTTTGAAAGTTTCTGGAAGAATAAATCCTAAATGTTCTGTATGAGATTATGGATGTTAACTCAACTTATTGTGGTAATCATTTTGAAATATGTGTAATTCAAGTTATTATACTGAACATCTTAAACTTATACAGTGCTGTATGTTCAGTTATATCTCAGTAAAACTGAAATAACTTTTTAAAATAAAATAAAGATAAAAAGATGTTAAAATGTTGCTTTCACACATATGCATATGTACTATTTAGGTCTAAGAAATCATTGTGAAATACTGACAAGTCCTAACTTGTGATGACTCCCTTGTGATGGACTTAAAATAAAAACCTCTCTTTGGAGCTTAGGACAGTGCAGATACTGTCAAGCTAATTCATTCACTCCCTGGATGAGCTAGAAATATTAGAACTTGTGTTATGTGTCCTATTAAATTTCAAAATGCCTCCTCTTCTCTTCTCTCCCTGTTTCAACTATGCTTCTTGTTGTGCTCTCATTTATTAATTTATGAGGGAAAATAAGTCCACATGGCAATTATGGTTGTAACTGTGGTTTTGCATTTAGTACCTTTGTGGTAAAAAGAAATTTTCACCATAAGCAAAATGACATCCACCGTGCACTAAATCTTTTAACATTGTTTTGTGGCACACGGTCAGAAGAAGCCTCCATGCTCAATGCTCATTGAAGTCAGGTGAGGAACTGGGGTAGTCTGGGGAGATTTGACCAACTCAACTGCCTTTGCTGGCTCCCTGGGGTACTCTCCTCTGCAGCTACTGTCATGGCATCTCCCCCAACTCAGCTCCCTGTTGGATGGGATGGTGAGAAGGAGCTTCTTCTAGTTCTCTCTGCTCTTACATTTTATTAGTTAATTGATATTTTCCCTCCTATAGACCCTTCTCAATGGCACCACAATCTACTCATACTCACTCATTCTTAAGTCTGTCGAATATTTACTGAATGCTTACTTTGTGCAAGACAGTGTGTTCAATGCTGGCAATACTAGAGACAACAAAATAGACTCACTTCCCTTCTCCCCTCCAAAGGGCTTAGTCTAGTGAGGGAGGCAGAGAGGAATCAGATAGCCACTCAAGCACAGAGTAGCCAGCCAGGGTCAGTGTGATAGAGGAAAAACACCAGACGGGGTAAGAACTTAGAGCAGGAGCACCTGATCTAGCCAGTTGGAGGACAGGGTGTCAGGAAAGGCCTCAGTGATGCAACAGGTGAGAAAAGATGTGGAGGAGCAGGAGGGAAGGATGGAGGGGGCTCTGCCCAGGCAGTACTGAGAATAACAAGTTCTAGCAACTGGTAAAATGTTAGTCTGGTGCAACTGATTCAGCAACAGTCCACCAATATTTATGTACTATGCAAGCAGGGGCAGTGCAATGTCTGGAGTCCCACAGCACATGGCCCCTGCAGTTGTGCATCCTTCCTGGTGTTTATCCTTCTTCCAGTTCTCCCAACACAGCTTGAGCTGATCCTTTGTCCATGAAGCTAATCGACTGCTGTCTCTGCTTTGGCAGTGCTGGCAGTGGTCACCATTGGTCATGTCTGGGGTCAGCATTGCCCATTTCTTAGCCACCTGGTGTCTTCAGTGTGTCTCTGGCATCCATAGCTCTGGGTGTGAACCACCTTGTGTGACCCAGTGTAATAGAGTCCTGCAGAGAAACAGAGCCAACAGGATGTTCATATATGTATATAAACAGAGAAAATGATTTATTATAAGGAATTGGCTCATGCAATCATGGAGGCTCTTAAGCCCACAATCTGCAGTATAGGCCAGCAGGCTTGAGATCCAAGAATGCCAGCGTTTCAGTTCCAGTCCAAAAGCAGTCTGTTGTAAACCCAGGAGAGCCAATGGTGCAGATGAGGTCTGAAGGCAGTCTGTTGGAGAATTTCCTCAGGCCTGAGGAGGCCAGTCGTTTTGCTCTGTTCAGGTCTTCAGCTGATCAGATGAGGCACACAGACATTATGGAGAGCAATCTGCTTTACCGACAGTTCACTGATTTAAATGTTAAACTCATCCAAAAACACCCTCCAAATTGACACATAACATTAACCATCACACTCAAGATCACATTTTGATTCTCACTCTGGGTTCCTAGAAGAAGGGGCTCCTCTTTCTGAATCCCAAGTGACCATATCCCAGTGCTTGTGGATGAGCCAGCCTTGCAGAAAAGGCAGAAATATAACCAGGGAACAGGGAACCTGTGCCATCACATAGTCATTTTCTTCCCTCAAGCTTGGTTGGGTTTGAAGAAGTCATCATTACTGCATGTCTCAGGTGGAGTAATCCATTCTTCTTCCAGCACTGGTAGCCCTCAAACATCTCTGCTCTTCCATACCCATGGGATATTGTTATCGTCTAGATGCTGAGCAATCATCATAGTTGTTCTCCAGTAATTATTTATTAAAAGACCCTGCAGAACAGACACAAGTTTCTTAGAACTAACTCTAGCAAGAGTGGCATATTCAAAATATTTCCTGCACACATAAAAATACAGAGAAAATATCAGAGGAACATATTCTACTTCCTCAATTCCAAGAAGTTATCAGTTTTGACACTCAATCAATTTTATAACAGGGTTGAAGGAGAGGAAAGAAACAGAGTAAATATGCCCTTCAATTTTCAAACTCATACTAATTATAGAGAATAGTATAAAAGTTATGCCTAGCCATTGAAGGCATATGGTAATAGGCTCAACATCTTGAACTATTTTAGTAGTCCAAAAATCAGAGTGGCTGCATATTTTTAGAACATTGATGAACACATGTACCTCTAGAAGAAAGGAATTAGAGAGAGAAGAATCTGAAACCCATGTCTGCAGGAGAATCAGGGTGAATACATATGATTAGCTGAAGGTATGAGACCTGGGTGTCATATGGAAGAGAGACCAAATTTGCTCAAGGATACAGGTCCAGAACAAGGGGCTGGGACTTTACAAAGAAGGATGTTTGACTCTCCCACTGCACATGGGCTTCCCTGAGACCCTCTCTGTAGGTCTGGGTGGCAGCTGGGGACAGGAGTGTCATTATGCACAGGACACTCTAATGGAAGGAATTAGATGCTGATGCAAGAGGAGAAAGGAAATGTGGTTGGAAGGGACTTTGAAGGTTGCTCATCTGACACTCTAATGTTACAGATGAGGAACCTGGAGCCCAGGGAATAGATTCACCACACAGTCGATATGTGTGGACTCTGCTGAAACCCCAAAAAGCCCATGTCAGGACTCTTGTGTCTGTGCTAGCTAGTGTTCCCAAGGGTTACCACAACCTCCCAGGAGCCTGGATTTACAGACACAGCTTTGCTGTCTCTCAAAAGTGTGTTTTTTAAGAAGCTGGTGCTTGTTCACAGTTCTATAAATATCCCCACTGACACAGGGGTGTTATTCCTTGTTTATTTCACCGGCACAGTAAATCCCCTTTTCATGTTTGTAGGCTCCAGAAAATCCTGCGATCCACAGAATCTTGTTTATTCACATTAACAAAGCTTCTTCTAGAAGTTTTATCATTTTCTAGAGGATTTCCCACAAAATATTATATTTCATGGAGCATGTGACTCAGCGAGTTAAGGCACTTATTTCCATTCTGAGCACCTGCTGTTTAGCTATGTAAGCTAATGTCCTTCATACCGAAATGGAGATTTACCAACTCGTTTTCAATTGTGCTGATAATCTCAAAAAAACTCTTTTTCTAACTTGCTTATTCCAGAAGACATTCATTTCTTTAACAATAAATATGAGCAGGCAGAATATAACTGAAGTCCAGCCTCATGAACAGACATCATACTCCTAAGCTACTTTACATGCCCACACGGTCAGTACAAAGAAATCTGGACTGTTTAGGTCACCTCACAGTCAGACCAGAGAAAACACTAAAGCAATGGGAAGTTTCAGTCAATGAAAACACCCTCTAACAGAATGGGACATGCACACAACATATTTAACAAAGTATAAGTTCTGGTCGTCTAATAGAAGGAAGAAAATGTGCTTAAAATGGTAATTGTGTTTATCATGAAATTACCCCCTTAGCTTCTTTAAAGTACACTTAAAAAAAGTTACATTATGTATTTCAGAAATGAAAAACCACAAAAAAATATTAAATGAGATGAGTTTTCTTTGTATTAAAATTTAAAGGAAGGTTTTTTTATATAGATCAAGCAATAGAAAATTATAAGCATAGTAAATGTCTTCAATGGCAGCTTCCTAAAAGTCATGAAAACAATTTCAAAGTATATGTTTCTCAATGTCTCCTTGCCATTTACTTATTTTCTTTCTCTTGAGTGCAATTAGTCAGTTGGACTTAATGTCAGCCCAGGAGAAGGGAACCTAAGTAAGGTAAATACTCTGAGGTAGGGTGGGCAGGGTCGGAGGCCAATTTGGCTTGTTTCCTAGTTGCTTCTAAGCCCTTCTGGAAGAAGAGTTTTGTAGGTGCTTCATTAAGGAGTGTCTGAATGAAGAAACCTGGCCAAATGAGAATCAGCCCCATTTCTGCTCTGGAGTAGCAGGCCTTCAGAGCTGCAAAATGCAACCCCCAGTCTCTAGAAAGAAGGGATGGGAGCATAGAAGAGTTATCAAAGACATTTAATACTGATAAATCCAAACTCTTCAAAGAGACATCATCTGGGTCTTGATTGTAGTTTTTTCAATCATCCCCCAACTACTTAAGACCTTAGCCAGGGTCAGCCAGCCTTGTCACCACTAATATGCTCAGCACAAGACCCTCCTTCCTGGAATCTCTCATTGTTGTGATTTTACACTGATGTGAGGGATATTTGACTGGTATCATTCTCCCCACTATGCTCTAATTTGTCGACTTCTGCTAGGTGCCTGGCATCCGAAAATACTTCATAAGTATTTTTCTGTAAGGAATAAATAAATCAATTACACTTTATCAGGCCTCCTACTTGGGCACCCTTCTGGCCTTTCAAATCCCACGGTCCTTTCCTCATTCTTTTTCTCCTCATAACTGTGCTTCCACTTCCCAACCTCTCACTGCACAAAGCTTCCTAGACATTGCTGGCAGATGAGCTTTCCAAAAACACAGCTGTGTTGGGTCACTCTTGAGCTCAAAATCTTCTAGGGCTCCCCCAAATCTGGAGGCCACTCTCCAAATTTCAGGTCCTGTGATCCCCGCCCAGCATGTCCTCCCTCATTCCTCTTCCCACATCCCTACGTGGACCAAACAGGACCATTCACAGGAACCTCCACACATTCCTCGTGGTACCTGCTCTGCCCACTGGTCATGGCATTCTCACCCCCTTGAATCCCCTTCGCTGCCTCTTACAATCCTATCCAAAGTCAACACCAAATGCTTCTTCCTCCAGTTAGATTTCCTCTATTGTTCCAGCTGCAAATGTGACACCTTCTTTGCTTTTCCTTGTTGTGTTCATTTTGTATTTGCTGCTGTAACAAATTATCACAAAAAGTGTGTTAAAATAACACGAATTTATTCTACTTGGTTCTGGAGATCAGAAGTCCAAAATGAGTCTTATTAAACTAAAATCAAGATGTTGGCAGGCCTGAGTTCCTTCTGAAGGCTCTGGAGGAAAATCTGTTTCCTTGCTTAGTACAACTCCTGAAGGTGCTTCTATTCCTTGCCTTGTGGCTCGTTCCTTCATCTTCAGCATCAAGTCACCAGCATAGCATCTTCAGATCTCTCTCTCTCACTCTGATAACTGACTCTCCTTCCTCTCTCTTTCACATTTAGGGACTCATATGATTACACTGAGCCAGCCCAAATAATCCAGGATAATTTTCTCCTCTGAAAATACTTGACTTAATCACAGCTGTAAAACCCCTTTGCCATGTAAGGTGACGTAGGTTGCATGTATCAGGATGCAAAAATCTTTGGGGGACAACTTGACATCATATTAATACCTTTCTTATGATTCATAGAACATTCTATCTACTATTAGTTACTTTTGTGCGTGCTTTGCCTCTCCTACAAATTCTTTGAGGAATTTAAGCTGAAAGAATCAGGCTGTATTTAGCTTTATGCTCATGGCAAAGTGTGCGGAGTAGAAACCAAACTCACGGGGCAGAGAAGCTCACAGCCAAGTGGAAGTCTCCTTGCACTGAGCTGGAGAATCATAAGTAAATGCAGGACCTGTTTGGTGGGTCCTTTGATCCAAAGGCCTGTGCAAGCACCCCTTCTTCACAAGCCAAAATTCTCCACCACTTCCATCAACAACCAATGCATTTAAAGTGTAATATCTCACAATAACTAAATAGCAGTAGGAGAGCACATCACTATTTTGTAGATTTATCCTCTCAGTTAAATTATAAGGAATACCAAACAGGCTTTTTCTGCATTATAGAAAACTAAAAACTTAATGTGCATAGATTATTATGCACACTGTAGAATGTGTAACACAACTGAAAGTAAGAAAACAAACTGTTTTCTCACAAAATTTGGAAATAATACTCTTTCAAAATTCAAGAACATTCCCTCTCTATGTTTGATTTGCACACAATTTCTTGGGTACATTAAATGGCTCTTCATCATCTAAATATTTTGTATCCTCTTGATCACAGTGTTTCATTTATAACAAAGATCTTCCTCTGAAAATATGTAGTCGGTTGAATCTAAATTATCAAGTGTCATATATTAAAATTTATACCTGGTTACATATTTACATATGAATTTAAAACTAATTTCAGCTTCTCATGGCCAATAACTAAACGTGTTTGATAAGTTATCATTTTAATACCCTTCTTACCTTATCTCCAAAGCTGCTTGTTATACTATTTTATTGTAAGTGTGTTCTCTGGTACTTTCATATTTATGGTATTTTGTTCATAATTGCTGATGCCTTAAATACTACTCTAGTGGCTTCTAAAGTCAGATAAGCCTTTTCAATTTTCTAACATAGAATCAGAGAGTAATTTTTTACTATACAACTATAATAAATTGTTTTTTGTTTATACAAGTTTTTTTCCTTTAAGTTAGCAGGTCTTTATTGAGCATTTTAAAAGCCTCTATTAATTAAAAAAGATTAACTTGTCTAATTTCAAGTGTATGCTATAGAAATTAAAATGATAAAGAAAAATACCGTATGCTAACACACATATATGGAATTTAAGAAAAAAAATGTCATGAAGAACCTAGGGGCAAGACAGGAATAAAGACACAGACCTACTAGAGAATGGACTTGAGGATATGGGGAGCGGGAAGGGTAAGCTGTGACAAAGCGAGAGAAAGGCATGGACATATATACACTACCAAACATAAGGTAGATAGCTAGTGGGAAGCAGCGGCATAGCACAGGGAGATCAGCTCGGTGCTTTGTGACTGCCTGCAGGGGTGGGATAGGGAGAGTGGGAGGGAGGGAGACGCAAGAGGGAAAAGATATGGGAACATATGTATATGTATAACTGATTCACTTTGTTATAAAGCAGAAACTAACACACCATTGTAAAGCAATTATACTCCAATAAAGATGTTAAAAAAAAAAAGATGACAAGAAAAAAAAAAGAAAGTCAAGTAAAATAGTGCATGTTTCAAAATGTAACCATAAAAATTTATTACACTGGCACAGAATATACCTGCAGAAAGAGGGCCAGCTGCCATTGGCTCTGCCAGAGCGGTCTATCTACATCAAAGACAATTTCTTTTTCACAATCTGTTAACTTTCTATATTCCCCAATTCAAGACCATGTTATTAATGCCTTTTGTCTGATGCAAAGGGCAGAAATCAGGAAATACAGTTTTATGTCTATATCTACCATATATACTTAAAATGTATATACTTAAACCTTATAAAAGTTAACCCCAGTATAGCCAAAAATATGTTCACTAAACCTTAAAATTATTAGAATGAATTATAAAAGCAAAGAAGAAAAATATAGAAATATATAAAAAAACAACGGAAGACTTTAAACAGAAGCCGTCAAACAGATAACAGGAATAAAACTAATACATCTGTCAAGTAAATAAAATGGGATAAATTTGCGTCAAGAGAAAAATTTCCCCAAAGAGATCATAAAGCAAAACCTAACTATACCTGCATAAAACTATCTAAAAACTATGTGAACTGGAGGAGGTCAAAGATAAAAGTATGGGAAAAATTATACCAGATGGAGCTAAATGGTGACAAATAGAAAACAGACAAAATAGAAATAAACCATTGAAAATAATAATAATACAAGGCAAGAGTATAGTCAAGGTAAAAACCAGTCATGAGATAAAGAGGAGCATTTCATAAAGAAAACCATCACACGTGGAAACCTAACCAAATCACCCCAAGATCAAATACTAAATATCAACAGTAGAGGTAGTATTAGCATTTGCAGGGTGGATACAGGCCGTTTCATGGGGCTGCTGGCTGTGAGATCATGGAGTGGATAGTCCCCAATTTTCCCATTCCAGGGAATACATAGACACCCCATACTCAATGCTCTTGTTGGAATATTTCAGTTGCCTTATATTTTCTGGCTGCTATAGTGAAAGTGTGAGAAGAAATCATTTCACAATGCCTTGGTTTCCAGGCTCTTGCTGTGATGACCTGTGACATTTGAGACGGCCTAGAAATTACTAACAAACATCCTTTGGCCTTCCTTGAGCAGAATATTTTGGACTTTCTTCCTTATAATTTTTCTATATTATTTCCTTTCTTTTTCTACATTCTTATTAAATGAATTGCTGTGTTAAATTCTGTTTTCTCCTCTATTACATTGAAAGCTATGTCCTCTAGTTTTTTTCTATTATTGATTACTAGAGGATTTTAACACTCATATTTAAAAATACATACTTAAAATCCAAAGTTTAACAATATTTCTGCACTCTCCTTAAAAATTATAAAATGCTGAACATAATCCCTCTTCCTTTTACATATTTATTAAAGCTCAAAATTTTAGTTCTTTCTTTTTAAACCTAAACCTTCCATTTTTCTAAATAGTCAATATTCCTTTGGATTTCCTTACCTATACTGATTTATTTTCCAGAATTATTTTTTGTATCTCATCTCTTCCTTTAGGAATCTTTCTTTTTTCTCCTCCTCCCCCTCCCCCTCCTCCTCCCCCTGCGGTTGCTAAGTTCCTTCTCCTTCTCCTTCTCCTTCTCCTCCTCCTCCTCCTCCTCCTCCTCCTCCTCCTTCTTCTTCTTCTTCTTCTAATACTTCCTTTAGAAGTAACTTTAATGATGGCTTATTGGCTCTAAAATCCATTCTTTCCACTAAAATATTTGCTGTGGTTACATTTCTGGTTTTTCAATATTCTCTGTTGCATTCTGGCCTCCACTGTTGCTTATAACAGTGGTCCCCAACTTTTTGGCCCCAGGCACTGGTTTCATGGAAGACAATTTTTCCAAGGACAGGCTGGGGGGCTGGGGGGGATGGTTCAAGCATTAATGCAAGCTATGGGGAGCAATGAGGACAGCAGATGAAGCTTCGCTCGCTTGCCAGCCGCTCACCTCCTGCTCTGCAGCCCTGTTCCTAACAGGCCGTGGACCGTTACCAGTCCCCAGCCCAGGGATTGGGGACCCCTGGCTTATAAGGTAACCATCATCAATTTATTTTCTTTTTGCTTAATCTGTGTTTTCTTTATGGATACTTTTAAGATGTGTGTTTTACCTTTATTGTTCTCTGAAGCATGCCTCGGAGATATTGTGGGTCCTGTTCCAGACCACCTAAAGATGGTGAGTATCACAGTAAAGTGAGTAACACAAATTTTTTGGTTTCCCAGGGCATATAAAAGTTATGTTTATACTATAGTATAGTCTATTAAGTGTGCAATGGCATTATGTCTAAAAATATATATACATACTTTCATTTAAAACTACTTTATTGCTAAGAAATGTCAAAACAATTAAAATAGTAACATCAAAGATCACTGATCACAGACAACAATAACAAATACAATAATAGTGAAAGAGTTTGAAATACTGCAAGAATTGCCAAAATGTAACATGGAGACATGAAGTGAGAAATGCTGTTAGAAAAACATGGACATATATACACTACCAAATGTAAAATAGATAGCTGGTGGGAAGCAGCCGCACAGCACAGGGAGATCAGCTCGGTGGTTTGTGACCACCTAGAGGTGTGGGATAAGGAGGGTGGGAGGGAGAGAGACAGAAGAGGGAAGAGATATGGGAACATATGTACATGTATAACTGATTCATTTTGTTATAAAGCAGAAACTAACGCACGATTGTAAAGCAATTATACTCCAATAAAGATGTTAAAACAAACAACAAAAAAAGAAAAATAGTACCAATAGACTTGCTTGACACAGGGTTGCCACAAACCTTCAAGTTGTTAAAAAAAAAAAAAAGTTGCAAAAGCACAATAAAGCAAAGAGCAACAAAATCAGGTATGCCTATGGTTTCACTATTATATGTCTAATTGTTACTTCCTTGTGTTTTATCCTGTTTTAATTTTATCATACTTCCAGAATAGAAGGTCATCAAAATTGGAATTGCAGGTCATTGTGTTTAGGATCAGACTATTACAAACAAACTGATAAAAGCACTTTACTCAACAGTCTCAAATATTCATGACATATCACATGGGGAGTCATTACTAAAACCTCCCACAAGAAGATAAAGAATTTAGCTCAATAGTATATAGAATTTCAATTGATTTTTGGTTACTGATTGTTCAACAGCCTTGTGAAAGTCCCTTAGTAATTCTAATGTTTTCTATAGATTCTTTGAATTAGCTCTAAACAATGACATCATTTGCACAATTCTGAGTAGAAGTGGGAATAGTAGTCATTTTTGTTTCATTCAAATTTTACAAGAAAAATTTTAATATGTTACCATTAAATACAATGTTTGCCATGGATTTTCTTTATTTTTACTTTTAAAAGTTCGTCTATCAAGTTTAGGAAATGTCCTTCTATTTCCAGTCTGCAAAGAGATTTCATTATACCTGAAAGTTGAATTTTATCACATGAGCTTAAAGTTTACTATAGATTTCAAGACATTTTTTTAATTCTTTAAAATTATTAGCAATTATCTTTTTGAATGTAACTTCTCTG